>NW_007732436.1:57694-59262 GCF_000696425.1 Galeopterus variegatus | reverse complement strand
CCTTGCTGGCTTTGTTATTTATTGGAATCTCAGTCCCCCCACCTAAGTCAGTCCCCTAGACCCCAGCTCCAGCATCTGGAAAGCCCACTCTAGACAGGAGGACACATTCGGGAGGATAAAGGACTTGCAATTTTTTTGTTTTTAAAGATGACCGGTAAGGGGATCTCAACCCTTGACTTGCTGTTGTGAGCACCACGCTCAGCCAGTGAGTGCACCGGCCATCCCTATATGGGATCCGAACCCAGGGCCTTGGTGTTATCAGCACCGCACTCTACAGAATGAGCCACGCGCCGGCCCAAGGACTTGCAATTTGGAGGGCAACAAACTTGGGTGTGAGTCCTGGCTTTGGATTCACCCTCTGTGCGGCTTCAGGCAAGGCACTTCTTCTCTCTGATTCTTAGTGACCCCAGGGACTGCGCAGTTGCCTGAGAGAGAGGACAGATGTGAGGAAGCTTGAGCACAGAAAATAGCTGGACAGTTCTCCTCGTGATTAGTTTGTGCCCTGAGGCCAGCCCCCTCTCTGTACTCCCTGCCCCACCCTCACCACACCCAATCACCTTCCTCTACACCACAAATCTGTTCATGTTGCCCCTGGTTAGAAGCTTCTCAAGGCTCTCCGTTGCCCTGAAGTGCATGCCCCCATCACAGCCCACAAGCTCCCTCAGTCTGGTCTTTATTGTTGTCTCCGGCCACACAGAACTGTGTTTCCTGAGCACTTCTCAGCCTCCAGGCCTTTGTTGCTGCTGTTCCCTCTGCCAGGAACACCTTACCCCTCCCTCCGATCTAAAACTATGGCCTGCACATTTGGGTAACCTCTGCTTGTCCTTCAGGCCTCAGCTGAGATGTTCCTCCTTCCCTGTCCCCCTGGACGTCTGGGCTGGTCTGCGTCTCTGTGTTCTCACAGCCCTTTGTGTTCCCAGAAACACACCGTGTTACTGCAGCCTGTTTACTTGTCAGTCTCTTTACCAACCGGTGGGGACAAACTTCCCTGGTGGAGGGAAGGGGATGAGAACAGGAGGCCTTTGATAGCATGTAAAGAACTTAAACTTGTCCTAAGGGGGGCAAGGAGTCCCTGGGAGCTTTGGAGCATGGGAGTGACATGACTCAGAACCTCTCTGGCTTTATTTTCTCCTTCCTGCCCAAACTGGACTTCCCAGAACAGAACTGGTCCCAGTTGCGAATGCTTTTCATGCAACCATCAGCAGCAAAGACCTCGGTCTCACTGAGGAAGGGTATACATGAGATTGGGGCTGGGGGGAGGGAGTGTGGGGGCAGGGGAAGACATTGTGATATCTACAATCCAGACATTTGAATGGACTGGTGCACTGATCCTTGGGAGCAAAACAGTCTACTTAACTCTGAAAATCTCTGGCTGCTTTTCATCTTTTGTAGCCTGACTAGGTAGGTCATTTCTTTGCTCTGTGACACGGCCTAATAACTCTGAAATCCTCTGGCTGCTTTTCATCTTTTGTAGCCTGACTAGGTAGGTCTTTTCTTTGCTCTGTGACACGGCCTAATAACTCTGAAAACCTCTGGCTGCTTTTCATCTTTTGTAGCCTGACTAGGTA
>NW_007732436.1:54898-57395 GCF_000696425.1 Galeopterus variegatus | reverse complement strand
AGCAGCCTGGTGACATTTCACAAGAGCACCATACCAGTCATGGAGTGACTAATGCTTTAAAGGACATGCCCATGAAAAATATGCACAACCTCACTAATCATCAGGGAAATCAAAACGTCATGAAAAATATGAACAGCAACAAGAAAAACAATGAGATACCACCTCACTCTATATAGAATGGCTATTATCAAACAGACAAAAGAAAACAAGTGTTGGTGAGGATGTGGAGAAAAGGGAATACTTGTGTGTTGTGGGTAGGAATGTAAATTAGTACAGACATTATGGAAAACAGTATGGAGGTTCCTCAAAAAATTAAAAATAGAACTACCACAGCTGGTTAGCTCAGGTGGTTAGAGTATGGTGCTGATAACACCAAGGTTCAGGGTTAGATCCCTATACCAGCCAGTCACCCAAAAAAAAGAAAAAAAGAACTTAATATGATTCAGCAATCCTACTACTTACTATGGAAACAAAGGAAATGTATTCAATATGTCATAGAGATATCTGCACTCCCATGTTTACTGCAGCATTATCTGTAACAGCCAATATAGGGAATCAAGCTATGTGTCCAACAACGGATGAATGGATAAGAAAAATGTGGTTCATATTCACAACCGAATACTACTCATAACAAAAAAGAAAGAAATCTTGTTATTTGTGGCAACATGGATGGACCTGGAAGACATAACATTAGGTCAAGTTAGCCAGGCACAGAAAGTCAAGTACCACATGATCTCACTCGCATGTGGAATCTAAAACTAAAAAGTGGATATCATGGAGGCAGAAAGTAGAACCGTGGTTAACAGAGACTGTGGAAGGGACGGGAGAAGGGAAGACAGAGAGAGGTTGACCAGTGGGTACAGAATTATAATTATACAGGAGGAGGAAGTCGTGGTGTTCTATTGCACAGCAGGGTGTCTATAGTTCACAGTGAAGTTTTGTATATTCCATTGTAGCAGGAGGAGAGGTTTTCAAATGTTCTCACCACAAAGAAATGGATACACTATCTACCCTGACCCAGTCATCATCCATCATATATATGTATCTCAACATCAGGCTGTATCTCATAAATATGTACAAGGACAAACTGTGAATTAAATTTTTTTAAAAAGGGACAAGTCCCTACACCAGTCTGAAGGGAAAGTGTCTCTCAGCAACAGGAGGCTGCTCTGCTGGGCTCTGCCACTCTTTGGATTGGCCCCCGCTAAGAAAGCCCAGGCCCTGCCTCAGAGTTCCTCTGAGGTCCTCCTGTCCTTCTGCTTCTGGTGCCACTGTCACGTCTGGTTGGGGTGTGTCTCTGTCCAGAACTGCAGTCAGGCCTCCCTTGGCTTCTGCCTGGGTCATGGCACCATGCTGATCTCCAGGTATCGTTTTGACTGGTTGAATTGGGGCCAAGGAGGCAGCCCCTTTCCACTGGGGACCCTGGGTAGAATAAATGAATGAGGACCAATGCCTACTGTACTGTCCCCCTGGGGGAAGATCTGGGTGTTTCGGACCCAAAGTCAGGCATGCCTGATCACTCACTCACCCTGTGTGGGCAAAGTGGGTCCACTGGTCCATCATGGTGATGCTCAGCTGTTTCTCTTCCTCTTTGGCCTCTGGAAAGGTCGGTGGGAGGGAAAGACTTGAATCAGGGTCAGGTGGTTCTGGAGGGGACCCAAGAGGACCCATGGGTTCCCGGTGCTGACTGGAGACCTCTGTTTCTGCAAGACCTTCCCTGACCTCTGGGAGACTGGCAGTCTATGGATCTCATGTCTGTCTGTCCTTACCCGGGAGGGAGCTCTCATCCATGAGGAAGGGAACCCCAAACATGAAGGCACACTCAGCTCCATGGTCAGCCTTCACCCAGGCTGGTTTGATCTTCATAAAAGAACTGGGTCAATGCTGGAACTCATAGAAAAAGACGGGGGCCGTAGAATCTGCAGAGAAAGGTCATGATCAGAGTTAGATACCCACAGACTGATCGGGTCCTTCCTTTTGCAGCACAAGCTCATAATAACACCAATACTAATCAAAATAATGAGGATGACCAAAAATGTTCAGCAGCATGTATTTGTAGAGCACTTGCTAGGTGTCCAGGAGGATACTATGTACTTCATGTGAAATCATTCATTTAATTCCCAGAACAATGTTATGGATTATTTTCTATTAGTATCCCCATTTTACAAATAAGGAAACTGAGGCACAGAGGGTTAGGTATCTTGTCTCAGGCACAAAGTTAAGAACTTGGAGCTCTTTCAGGGCTGTGTCAGGTATTACCTACCAGGTTTGGAGGAAGCAAGACTTCTCTCCAGCAGAAGCACTGAAAAAGGATGAAGTCACTCATCGATCGTTTGAGTCCCCGAGAATTCAGAATGGGCCCTGCTGGGTGACCTTTGACAAGTCATTGTACCTCTCTGAACCTCAGTTTTCTCCTTTATAAAATGCCCTGCCAGAGGTATGTCTCATTACTGTGACACCAGGTCCATCTGGTTCCACATCTGAGAGTATGACCTTA
>NW_007732436.1:40962-53361 GCF_000696425.1 Galeopterus variegatus | reverse complement strand
TCAGCTCTGCAGGGACACCACAGCACTCTAAGTAGCCTGATGACTACCACCACACCCAATCCCAGTCCTGGGCGGGAGAGTGTTCACACCCTCGTACTTATAAAATCATTACAAAGCACAAGTCCATAGACCCAAAAAGATAAACCTCAAATTGGCTGGAGGTGGGTTGAGGGAAGTTGGGGAGAGCAGTACCAAACACAGTAATCATGTGGTTCATGGCAATTCTGTAGAGAATGAGAAAAGGTGTTCAACATTTTCATAGAATAACATCAAGAACCCCAGGGGCCATAAAAATGTCAAATGTTGGCTTTATGTGTCACAGGTTTATTTTGGTTTGGTTTTATTTGGTGCCTGGCCTGTAAAAGGATCCGAACTCTTGACCTTGGTGTTATAACACCGTGCTCTAACCTAACCAACCAAGTAAACAGCCAGCTCTATATGTTACACTTTTAAGAGCACAGTTTCTGGAGCCTGACTTCCTGGATTCAAATTCCAGCTCTGCCATCTACCAGGTGCATGACCTGGGACAAGTTACTTAAACTCTCAGTGCCTCAGTTTCCTAATCTGTAAAAGAAGAATGACAAAAATCAGCTTCACAGGATTTTTGTGAGGACTAAGACTTAATAAATATGAAGGCCCCGACATAGAATCAGCACTATGAAAATGCTAGCTCTTAAAGTTCATTTCGTTGCTGTTAGGCTCTTTGTTAATCTGTAAGGACAGAAACAGAAAATTCACAGATGAGTAAACAGAGAGAGTGTATACAAAGGGAGAGTTGAATATTTACTAGGATTAAAGAACTGAAGTCCACAGAAACTAAAGTATCAAAACTTTAAAAAATGATGGTCTAAGGTTCTGCCCGTGGCATACTTGGGAGAATGTGGTTCTGATAACACCAAGGCCACAGGTTCGGATCCCTATATAGGGATGGCCATTTAGCTCACTTGGGAGAGCGTGGTTCTGACAACACCAAGAAAAGGGGTAAGATCCCCTTACTGGTAATCTTTTGTAAGTAAGTAAATAAGTAAATAAGTAAAAGTAAGTATGTAAGTAAGTAAGTAAAAGTAAGTAAGTAAGTAAGTACGTAAGTAAGTAAAAGTAAATGAATGAATGAATTAATGGATGAATGCATTTATGAATGAGTGAATGAATGAATAATAAATGAATGAATGAATGGACGGATGGATGAATGAAGGAATGAACGAATGAATGAATGAATGAATGAATAAATAAATAAATAAATAAATAAATAAATAAATAAATAAAATGATGGTCTACAAGATCGAAATACAAAAATTGTTATTTCTATACACAACGAACAGTCTGATAGTGTTATTAATATAAAAATTCTAAAAACACCAACATCAAGCATTCAGATCTCCATACCAGCCAGCTGCCATAAAAAAAGAGAGAGAGAGACTAATTAAAGAAGACCTAAGTAAATGGAATTACATCCCATGTTCATGAGGCAGAAGACTTAATATGGTTAAGACGTCAATACTTCCCAAACTGGTCTACACATTCAGTGTGATCTCTAACAAAATCTTAGCTGCTTCTTTTTGCAGAAATTGACCAGCGAATCATATAATTCATATGGAAATGTAAGGGACCCAGAATAGTCAAAACAATTGGCATGAATTGAGTTGTGTCTCCACAAAAAAATATGTGGTGTCCTAACTCCCAGTAAATCAGAATGTGACTTTATTTGGAGGAAGGGTTTTTACAGAGATAATCAGGTTAGATTAAGATGATTTTTTTTTCCCTTTTGTCTTTTTTACTGACCGGTAACGGGATCACAACCCTCGGTGCTGCGCCAGCACCGTGCTCAGCCAGTGAGCTGGAACCGGTCTACCCATGGGATCCGAACCCTCGGCGGGTTACAGAGGTAATCATTAGGGTGAAATCTCATTCAATATGATTGGTGTTCTTGCAAAAAAGGGAAATTTAGACATAGACACAGACTCCTACTTAAGGAAGACAATGTGAAGACACAGGGAGAACTTCATCTACAACCCATGTAATGCCTGAGGCTACCAGAGCAAGGAGAGAGGCATGAAACAGATTCTTCCTCACAGCACTCAGAAGAAACCAGCCTTGCTAACACCTTGATTTTGGGCTTCTAGCCTCCAGAACTGTGACATAAACTTTTTGTTGTTTTAGCCACCCAAATCATGATACTTCGTTATGGCAGTCCTCGCAAACTTATATAACAGTCTTGAAGAAGAAGAACAACCCCAATTCCCAATTCTAAAACATACGACAAAACAATAGTAATTGAGATACCGTGGTAGTGACATCAGGATAGAACACATAAATTAATGGAATAGAATTGAAAGTCCAGACATAAACCCTTAGATTTATGTTCAATATGATTTTCTTCCTTCCTTTCTTTCTTTCTTTCTATGTTCAATTTGATTTTCTTTCTTTCTTTCTTTCTCTGTTTCTTTCTTTTCTTTCTTTCTCTGTTTCTTTCTTTTCTTTCTTTCTCTCTCTCTCTCTCTCTCTCTCTCTCTCTCTCTCTCTCTCTCTTTCTTTCTTTCTTTCATATCTTTTCTTTTCTTTTCTCTTCTTTTCTTTTCAAGAAGATGACCGGTAGAGTTATACCTCCAGCTGTATTTTTTTTGCTCAGCATTGTTTTGGCTATTCGTGGTCTTTTGTTATTCTAGATAAATGACTGTATAATTCTATCCATTTCTGAGAGAAATGTCATAGGAATTTTGATGGGGATTGCATTAAATTTGTATAGGGTATATGAAAAAATGCTCAACATCACTAATCATCAGGGAAGTGCAATTCAAAACCACATTGAGATATCACCTCATCCCAATCAGACTGGCTATTATAAAAAAAGACAGAGAGTAACAAATGCTGGCAAGGATGTGGAGAAAGAGGAACCCTCCTGAACTGTTGGTGGGACTGTAAATTAGTACAAACATTATGGAGAACTGTATGGAGGCTCCTTAAACAGCTACATAAAGAAGTTCCATATGATCCAGCAATCCCACTACTGGGGATATATCCAGAGGATTGGAAAACATCAACCTGAAGGGATACCTGCACGGCCATGTTTATTGTAGTTCTGTATACAAATAGCTAGGCGATGGAACCAACCTAAATGTCCATTGATGGATGACTGGATAAGGAAATTGTGGTATGTGTACACAATGAAATACTGTTCAGCCATAAAAAAAGAATGAAATTCTACCACTTGCAGCAATGTGGATGAGCCTGGAGAAAATTTTTCTAAGTGAAACAACCCGGGAACAGAAAGAGAAATACTGCATGTTCTCACTCATAACCAGGAGCTGAATCTATAAATAAACAAATGAACAATAAAGACAGACAGAAGAAAAGAAAGAAACAACCACTATAGTAACACATTGAACTTTTAGAAAATTAGAGGTGGAAAAGGGGAGGAGAGGAGAGAGGGAGGGGGGCTAATGAGGAATTGGTCAATGAACACAAAAAATTATTGTGTATTATAATGATGAATAAGGTAACTATACTGATCTAGCCACCACACATTGTACACAATTATTGAAAATCAACACTGTACCCCAAATGTATGTAAAATAAAAAAAATAAAAATTGTCCTGTACCATAAGTGTTCTTTAACAGCACCTGAACACATGATGGCAATGCATGGGCACTCACTGTTCAACTGTTGCAAAACTATTAAATTAAGTTTTATAACAACTAGAAAAGGGACAAAACTAGCAGTGTACTTAACTAGTTAAGGATTGGGAACAAAGACATGACAAAAATGAGCAAACTCATGCTTGAGAGATGAAGACAGCAGCAGGATGGGACAAAAATATGATTTTTTAAAAATTATGGTGTCAAATTGCCTTCAAACTTTTCAGTCCATTCCTTTTAACTGATTTCAGTAGAAAATTCTAAGTAACTCGTCTTAAACTTTCTGTTAGTTTCAACCAAATTCAAGAATGGTTTCCACAGACATTGAGATAAAATCAAGTAACAGGTTGTGAGGGATAACAGAGGTTAATTTTTCTACTCTTCAATTCCAGTGTGACCCAGATTACTCTGTCATAAATGAAACACAGCAGTAATAACATTTTTTAGGAAAACATAGGTTATAAATCAGTACAGTCTTGACCTGACAAATTCTATATCCCATTGGACCTTTTATACACATATGACACCAGCACATCTCGCTGAAGATCATAGGGAAGTAATCTCTTCCTATCTCAGATTCTACTCTCCCTATGGGGTTACATTAAATTTTCATGGTTTCTCACTGAAAGAATGTTTATTCATTTCTGTATTATTATAAACTCAAATGGCAAACCAATATTTGGATTTGTACTGGAAACAATATAGTTCACATGAAGCCTGCTGGGCTTCATGAAATTACTATGCTTGTGATATATTTTGGGGTAGATTAAAGTAAAATTTCATCTTTGTCTTTTGAGAGAAAAAGTAATTTAAAAATTAAACATGAACATATATCCTCTTTTTAGGAATATGACCTTTTAAAAATTGTTTAAACTTATCCAAATTCCATAAAGCATTAAAGAATATGATATAATAGCTGTGGATTTGACAGAAATGTATAATTTGATAATTACTGTAATATAATTGAGCTCAATATATATTACATATTCCTCTAATGTAAACTTTCAGGTTTTGAATGTATTTGGTCAAGCCTTAACTATGTGCATTCTGTGTGAAGAACACTGTATCTGAGGAAGGAAAATGCTAATAAAGTACTAGAATTTAACCTTGAGGAGCATACAGTCCCATTGAAGAGTAAAAATATTAAAAAAGAATTAGAATGTAAAACTGAAAAATAGCATGGCATGAAGCATCAGACATAAGTGCAATGAAGTATGTGAAAATGGACTTGAGGAGAAAGCAATGATGTTGAGCTAATTAGAATGAAAGCTTTTTTAAAAAGACAAATTTTCACTAGGCTAGAAGGGCATGTTTAAGTTAGAAAGGTAGAGGGAGGTGAAATAACAGACATTGTGGCTGGTGCTTATGGGTTATGAAATGCAGACAGAAATGAGCAAGTGGTGGAGAATAGAAGAAATATGTATAAAGCATGGCTGTTAATATTTATTGATCACCTCCTATATGAAAAGCACTCGTTAAGTGCTTTTATATTAACATCTCAATCCCCTCATTGTTAAAAACATTT
Organism: Galeopterus variegatus; assembly: GCF_000696425.1. Taxonomy (NCBI): domain Eukaryota; kingdom Metazoa; phylum Chordata; class Mammalia; order Dermoptera; family Cynocephalidae; genus Galeopterus; species Galeopterus variegatus. The sequence continues at coordinate 48,200 of NW_007732436.1, read as the reverse complement.
TAAAGATTAGGACACCATGGGCAGAGAAATGAAGTAACTTCAACCAGGTCAAATAGCTGGTAAATTCATCCAGATTTCAGAGCTCGCCTATTTAACTCCAGAGTTCATTCCGTTAATCATAATATATTCTAGAGTGTCTATTTGATTGCAAACAGATAAGCTTTCGGTTAGAGTTTTCCCTCTTGTAGAAACTCTTCATACTTTGATCTTCGTTAAGACTCATGAAATCAATGTATAGTTTTTCTTGAATTGTAATTATTAGAGAATGTATTTTAGCAGCTGTATATGATGATAGTATGTCTGATGTCTTGAATTATCTTTTACTCATTTTTGAATCACCTACACATCCCATCACAATGTCTTGCATACAAACGTGGTGCCAATAACAAATTGAAGATCTCTAAGGTGGAGATGGTAAGGCAGATGCAGTAGTAGATTCTGAACATATTAAGATATAACCAACTGTGTTTTTGAACAATGTGGGTGTAGATTGTGGGTTATGAAAATAAAGGCTTTTGACCAGAATACTTAGAAAGAACATGTTGACATTACTGGAAGGCTGTTGGTGGACTAGGTTTGAAGAAAGAGATCACATGTTTATTTTAAACCTATTAAGTCTGAGATGTTTAAATCCTAGTAGACATGCCACGTTGGCATTTGGAGTTCAGGAACTATAGATGATAAGTAAGGCCTATGTTTGAATGAGAACACTAAGATGGTGAGTGTAGAGAAAGAAGAACCAACTACTAAGACATGGGTCATTCAAAGGTTAAAACAACTGAGAGGCAATGGAACTTTACAAGACATGGCCAGTGAAGAAAAAGGGGGGAAAAGCTCCCCCTAAGTCAAACAGAACAACAGTAAAACATAAAAGTACAAAAGTGAGGTATCTCAGAAGCAAAATAAAAATGTCTAGTAAGTAGAGATAGTATTCAACCATGTGAAATGTTACTGGTAGAATGAGGCACATTGACCAATTGATTTAGCAATATGGAAGTCATTACATAAAGTTTGAAATCATCAAGAATGATGCTTACATATTATATATAGATTCTATTATATATGTAGTAATAGCTTTCTAAAAAGTACAAAACTTTATGCACCAATTTCAGGACTCTTGTTAACAATGGAGAGGAAAGAAAACAAATGGGATTACGGTATAAGAGGCAAATTTGACCTCCTTTATATTTTGCAAAGATCCCTTCATTATTATTATAGTAACTCTTGGAGTAAGGCAAACATTGTTGTGCTAACAATACCCCAATCAATACAATATATTTATACCACTGGTGCAGGTAGCTTATCCTGGTTTGGAATAGTAAGAGAGGTGATTTTTGTGATTTATATGCCCTGACCTTTCTACCCTGCTCTGAAAATTCTCAAATGATGATGTAAGGAAATAAACCAAACATGGTGTATAAACCATCTTGCTTCCTAAATACATAATAGTATTCTATTGTCTACTTCAGGTATATATGACAGCCTAGCTAGTAATCAATTAAGAAAAAATTGCTTACAGCAGTAACTATTTGGCAAGCTTCAACTGATGCACAAATAAGAAACATAATGTACAAATAATGAACAAGGTCTTCACTTATATGGTTTAATAAATTAGCTCTGATGCCCGTTATGTGTCCTGTTTACTGACTGTTAATGTTTGAGTGTAACATTTTTTAAAGCAAAATGTATGACTTATTCAGCTAATAAGTATATCTTGCTAATTTGGAAATATGCATTTTTTTTTATCTTTGGCCGGCAGAAAAAGGAAAAGTAATTTTGGTAATACTCCAAGATGAATTGTCCACAATGTTGAGGTAAGAGTGAGATCTGTTTTTAATCACTGTAGTTATTCAGCTATGTTCCTGGAATGAAATGGTTTTATTGATCTGGGGATTCCCAGCAAAATATCAAGGAAAAGGTGGCATATGTTCAGGCCTTAACTGGGTAAGTGGGGGCAAAAATATCATCAGCATAACTATGGGAGAATTAACATTTTGTTTTTTAATTTTGTAATGATTTCACAGAAATTCATCTACTTACCACTCCAGCTATAAATTATTTCTTGAATCTTATGCCTATATTGTTTGGTGGGGATTGTATTTACTTGTGAAAACTGCAGGCTTCAGACAATAAAAGCCTATTAAAGTTCAATTCAATATATACTTACTGTTTGGTTATGAAGAGCTAGCTCATTTGCTCTTTCTGAACAAGAGCTTTTGTGAATTCTTCTTTGGATCATTTATCCTACAATCTACATTTTAACTAAGATGTTGACCTACCAAACAGCTTTCCAGAATTAAAAGTAACAATACATGCAACATTTTTATGTTTTTAAGCGGCATCCAATATTAAAAATGTTAAAAGTGAAAAATTGTGTACCTAAAAAATTGGCCAAATATTTCCGTTTTATTATTTATCACTATGCACTATTCATTTCCTTGTGAACTCATATGATTCCTTATTATTTGCAAACTTACATCTTTGAAGGTAACATACCCCCTTTTCAAATATTTTTTGATATATTTAAATTCAACCACCTATGGAGCTCAAGCAGTCTTACAAAATGTCTTCTGTATAATCACTTTATATATTTTAAATGGGAGACGCTCTACAGTAAAACATGCAAGCTCTGGTTTTAGACTGAATGCTTCTACAGGTATTTTTGCTCTAATTTTAAATTTAATGAAACTTACAAAATGTAATGGCACATTTCAACTGCCTGAGAGCAGAATGATAAGTTTTATTTAGAATTAAAAGCAATGTGATGCACACATTTTCGTAATGCATATAATATATGCAACCATAACTTGTCTGTGATCCTGAATTTGCCATAAAAATTTATTGGGATTCAATCATTTCACTTTACAGTTGTGTACAGTGCTTCAGTCTCGTCTTTTGATCTTAGGTGCATACATAGATGCTTTATCTTCCTTATTTCTTGCACATTTCCTGAGCCTTGGTCCTGATTTTTTTCTCTCAATTCTACACTAAGTTCTTCCAAAAACAACTCTGGTTAATACACAGCCTAAAAGTACAGTTTAAGTTGGAGGCTCATAGTAATTTTCAATTATTGAATTTTCATAAAGGAAAATTACAAACATTTACTAGAATCATGGTAACTTACTTTTGTTTTATAGACTAAAACTTTTGGGGAATCTCAGCTATATACATACATTCTATTATACTTGTAATATTTTAGTTTTCCTCTCAACAGTCAAAATAAGATAAATGAGTTTTTCTAAAAGAATTTCTTAATATCATTACCAAATTGAGAATTATTTTATGAGGATAAGGGGAACATATATAATGTTAGGTGAGGCAGAACTTACAAGTATGTACAGTTGTACTTCAAAAAGTTTGGAAGGGGCATTTGGCCTATCCAACATTTGTCCAAACTTTATATTTAGAGGTGTTCCCTAAATATTTGGTAAGAAGACAAATGTTTTGCTACGGAAGACAAGAGTAGGAAAATATTTTATTTTCCTTTTCCCTAGCAGCTATGTCATGGACACATGATCTAAGGTTAGCCAAATGTATGTTTCTGAGTGCTATTCTCACTTATAATGTAGTAAGAGGAAGTTGCACACTGTGATTTAAATGTCTCCCCAAGCTCGTGTTAAAACTTAACCCCCAATATGGTGGTGAAAGGTATATCCTTTAAAAGGTTATTGGATGACAAGGACAGTGCCCTCGTGACCAGATTAATCCATTCATGATATAATGGGTTGATGGTTTAAGGGTTGTCATGGGCGTGGTTCTGATGGTTTTATAGGGAGAGTGAGTGACCTTAGTACTCTTGCTCATGCCATTCTCTCTCCATATGGTACCCTGGTCACCACGGGACCTTGTAGAGAGTTTCCCCCCGAGATAAAGGCCCTCACCAGGTGCACCCCTTGGACTGGAGATTTCCCAGCCTTCGAAACCGTAAGAAATGAATTTCACTTTTTTTTCTTTGGAATGAAATCTTTATTCCCCTCCCAAATAATACAAACAAAGAGTACAGCAGCAATCTTTCATAGCTTGCCATTAAAATGAGTTCTCTGTAGCACAGTTAATGAGATGGTTCATGGTGGAAAACAATTCTGTGCTTTTAGGATTGTTTAGATCAAAAGTAATTTCTTTTTTTTCCTATTATTTATTATTATCATATTCATTCTTAAAAATTGTGATATTTCTTTATGCCCTTTACCTGACCTATCGCTTCCCAAACCCCCTCCCTCCTTCCTTCCATCTCTAATATCCTTAGGTTTGTTCTCTCCTTCTGAAAGTTCAACATATTATTGTGGTCTTTTCTTTCTTTCCTCCCTCCCTCCCTCCCTTCTATTCTTCCATCCTTCCTTCCTTCCTTTCTAGCAGCCAGTTATGACTGAGAACATGCAGTATTTATCCTTCTTTGTCTGGATTATTTCACTTAACATGATTTTCTCCAGTCTCATTCGTGTTGCTGCAAATGGCAGAATTTCATTCTTTTTATGGCTGAGTAGTATTCCATTGTGTATATATAACACAATTTCCTTATCTACCCATCCATCCATGGACTCTTAGGTTGGCTCCATATTTTGGCTATTGTAAATAGAGCTGCAGTGATCATGGGAGTGCAGGTGTCCCTTCGACATGATGATTTCCATTCCTTTGGATATATACTCACTGGTGGGATTGCTGGATCATATGTGTAGTTCTATTTACAGGTTACCCAAGTTCAGGTATTCTGCTATAAGCAACAGAAAATAGAGTAAAAGAATATTTATGGTGGGATAAAAAAAGTCAGGTACCTGTATTGTGGATAGTGACCAATGTTGCTAATTCTAGAAACATGTAACTTAAAAATCCAGAAATGTAGACCTTCAGGTATGGCTATCTCAAGGCATAATATTTAGTCTCAACTTGCTATTTCTCTTTCATACCTTAACTCTGCTTTTTCCTTTGTTGGATCTCTTCATTGATAAGCTCTGTTCTAGTGTTAATCTCTAGCCTTCTAATAATAATTCTAACAAAAGTCACATTTTTGCACCTAGGTGGTCAGGTGCCTGCAGTACAGTTCAAACCAATGTTTTGATTGGGTAGAACTTTGCCATATGTCACTCATTAATCTAGTGGCTGGAGTCAATGCTGCCCACTCCAAACAGGAATACTGTCGAGGAGATATATATCCCTTGGCAAAAATCATGGTGTGATAACCAGAAGAAGGAACAATAGATATTAGCCAGGCACATAGAAACAACAGCAATTTACTTCATTTGATAAAGAGGCATTACATTCTTAAGCAAATAAACAAGATGAACAGGACAATCAGAGTGTGTTCTATGTTGTGAAAACAATTTCACAGCACTTGTTTTAATTCAGCCAATTAACATATTCCTCAACCTTTCCCATCCTCACAGCAATGAGGTATTTCTATTGCTCTTAAATCATATCAGGGTGAATAGTGATAATGAAGAAAGGTACTTATGTACAATTGTATAGTGCATTGTAATTTTCACACACGTTTTCCCACTAGAATATAAACTGCGTGAGGTGGGAGCTTTATTATTTTTATTCACTTTTTTATCCCCAGCTCCTAAAACAGAGTGAAGTATAAATAAATAAACACATAATTTTACTAGTGTCAAAAGACAAGCTAAATTTTAGTTTCTGAGCTAGAAATTTTTTGCCATTTACTTATCACATGTTTATGTAAATATCATTTATATTTTTACAAAGAAACATGTTGTATATATAAATATACTAAAAAACTATATATATATACATATATGGTTCTTTGTAAGTCAGACTTGTCTTTTTTCTTAACCATTCTAATTTGCAAAGAATACACTTTAAAAGTCAGAAGCCCACTAATGATTTGCTCAAGCTGTAGAAACTGGAGTCATAACAGCTTAACGATTACCTGAAATAAGGTAAAAATAAATAAATAAATAAACAAAAATTTTATTAAATAGAAAACTTACCGATGAATGAGATAAGATAATTATGAAGGCTAGCTTAGCATGCATTTCCTTGGGTTATTTAATATTTTGAGCCTTGGTTACAGGGCAGAATGACATTACTTACATAAATGTAGAGCTGTCTTCTGGACAACCTGGAACTGCAGACTTGCTATGTGGTGCTTTCTGTCCAGACCCCAAGAAACCAAGGAAGACATCAATAAAGTTATGCTGACTCCACCCTGAAGCAAATCAGAATCCTGCAGGATGCTAAGATTGTCAATGACAAGAACAGAAACCATATAGAGCCTTGGTTGATTTGCACCTGGCCTCTTACACAGAGCCCCCACAATTCACATCCCCCTCCTTCCTGCTTTTCACTTCCTGAGTTTTATCCCATAAAAATCCTCAGTTAACTTGAGAATATGAGATGTTTTAGTCTGCCATCTTCTCAGGCTTGAATAAAGCTGCCTTCCCTTTTCACTAACATTTGACTTTAAAGTCTTTTGTTTCTGTTTGACAGCAGGCAGCTGGCCTTGGGTACATTAGCAGTGTGAAATCTTTTGTTAATGATTCTACAATTAAAAGGTTATGTTCATAGATAAACTCTCCAGTGCTTTCTTTTAAACGTCAGTTTCTCTAATACATCTGGATTCAGCAAGTAATTTATTATTTTCTATCCTCACAACCAAGCAATGTAGACATTTTTTTGTTCGATTATGTGTTTTAGATATAAGGACCTCCCAGTGAGGCCACAGTCTTTTCCAGTGTACTTAATTTATTTATTTGACACACTTTTTTGAGCACCGTCTTTGTGACATTCACTGACTTTCTTCTTAGAAAAAGTCTTGACTCATTCAGAACAAATCGTGTCCTTTATTATTAATCTATAGCTAATAAAATTCAGCTTCATCATATGTTGTAGTTTGTAGTTTCACAGTTATGTGTGAATTTATTTATTTGTGTATTTATATGTGTGTGTATATACATGCAGCTGTTGAATATTTTACTTTTTTTTTCTTTTTTTTTTTACTGGACTCAAACATAAGTTAGGACTTAGAATCACATGTTCATAATGTCTTCTCCAAAATACTAGTAAGAGTTGTTTGAGTTCCTTATATATTCTGGATATTAGTCCTTTGTCGGATGTGTATTTTGCAAATATTTTCTCCCACTCTGTAGGTTGTCTTTTAGCTCTGTTAATTGTTTCTTTTGCTGTGCAGAAGCTTTTTAGTTTGATATAGTCCCATTTGTTTATTTTTCCTTTGGTTGCCCGTGCTTTTGGGGTCATATTCATGAAGTCTGTGCCCAGCCCTA
>NW_007732436.1:31706-39525 GCF_000696425.1 Galeopterus variegatus | reverse complement strand
GGGGACACACTTGGGTGGGAGAGGGGAGAGGGAGGAGGGAGGGAGGTTTCGGTGATGGGACATAATAATCAACTACATTGTATATTGACAAAATAAAAATAATAAAAAACAAAACAAAACCATAAAAAAACAAAATACTAGTAAGAGATATGTTCTTCATTTAAAAGTGGTCCATGAGAAAATAAATAACAGAAAAAATATTGTACAATACACACATTGCTATAACAAAGGATCAAACAAAAACCCTTTTTTACTCTCATTGTTTGGCCCAGAGGATGGTCTCTAAGACTCAAGGAACGCTTTGAGTACAGCACACAGAAATTCCATGAGTCTCAAGAGTGTTTGAGGCCTCCTTGACATACCAAACAAAGGTGAGGCAGATTTTCTTGTTGAGCCCTGATTGGATTATAATAGGATACAAGATGTCCAGCACCCAGGGGACTTTAATGACAAGTCAATTTGTGGTTGGGCATTCACAACTTAGCAGCTGTTCCAGATTTTAAAAATACTTTTATATAAACATGTGCAATATATAGCATATAATGTATATTATCTATTCTATGTATAATGTTATATATAACATATGTGTGCTGTATTAATATAAGCATAAATATAGTATAGTACACACATATACATTTTAATATATTTATATATACATATGATGCATGTGTATCTGTGCGTGTGCATGAACACATGTGTGCTTATGAGGCTAAATGTGAAGCAGATAGAGGACACTTGAACATGTAACTCTTTAAACCAACATTTTTCTGAGAATAAATAGGGACATTTTAATGCAGACAGTTTTGTAATCAAAAATTAAAAATTTTGTGAGTATTAGTAATGTGAATAAATAACATGCTAGTTGTGTTTTCAACAAAATGCTGTTTATTATAAATATCTTTTTTCATGACTCTGTTGATGTTAATCAAAATTTTTCATTAGATAAAGCAACCATACTTTAAAAATAAATATAGAACTTAGTTTTATATACATTTTTAAATATAAAAAATGGTGTACTTTTACTTTTTAATTTAGTACAAAAGTCTGAATTGCGAATCTTGTTATAAAACAACTGGGAGGCATCCATGCAGAAGAGATGTGTTTTGTTTCTATTTTTCTAGTCTTAATCAAATAAAAACAATATTAGTGTCAGCTTTATTTTTAATTTGATCCTCAGACACTTGTTATCTTGGATAATTGTTCTTTCGTGCTGCTATTTGTTCCATTAATTTCAGCATTTTTTTCCTAACACAACTGCAAACATTTTCATGAGAAAAAAAAGAGAAAAAACAATCTTTAGACATCAGTAAATGTTGGAAAGTCATACATGCAAGAAATGGTCATTTAATCAAGATATTTCATTGTTGTTTTTCTATCTAAAAGGCTGAAGATTTCTGAAGTGCTTTAATAACTGGTTTAACATGTTGTCTTTAATAGTAAATGTCTGTGATTCATTGACATTTTATTGAATTTTTATAACTTCTCTGTAAATTTGGAAGGTCTGTGCCATGAGAATCAATCATCAGATTGAGGAATCTGTGATTGATGATGAATCTTAGTCAGTGAATATTTTTTCTTTTCTTGTCTTGCTGAAGCAAGAAATTGGTTTCATGCACTTCTTACAAATAAATAAATAAATAAACAAACAAACAAACAAATAAATAAATACATCTAGTTATTCCAATCTTAACTCCAATAATCAATTACCCTCTTTTCCCCATCAACTAAATCCATCTAATTTTTATGATTCCCTATCTATTATGGTAAAAACATAGCTGATAGTGAGTGTGATTTTTCCCACCCCAGAAGACAAGATTCTCTAAGGTATGTTCTGAAGTGGCTGTGAATCCATCTTCCAAAATAGCTACAGTCTGTTAGAATATGCAGGACCCTGAAAAGACATGCTGGAGCCAAAACGTATGTTGTTAATCTAATACCATTTCAAAAACACACAACTAAAAACTCTGTACAAATGTTTGACATTTCTTAGGTCACTACTGCAAAAACAAACAAATTAAAAGTTCCATGAAAAGGCTAGTAAAATTTTTAGGCAAAAGAAAGAGAAGATTTTAGTAAGAAGAAAAACAGTAAAGAGATGTTATGAATCTATACAATTACTAAGAAGGGTATTAGTAAGGTGGAAATAACTTTATTACCAAATGTATCAAAGAGTCAATTGTAAGATAAATAAAATGAAGTATTTCTTTTGACAGTGGGCAATCTGCTTCTCAAAATCATGAACCTAAGAAGATTTTCAGGTGAAAACAGATAGATTATAGATAAATATAGATATAGATAAATTGCATAATCTTTCTCAGATTAAATTTGATTTACTAAGAATAATTTTTATCTTGGAAGAGCATCTCTATATTAGCCAAAGGTATAAAGATGGATTTGTAGTGCGTTGGCAAAGCACAGTGGCTTATATGAGATAGAACTTTTGTCTCATGATGAGACTAGAGGTGATAGCACAGGGCTAGTAGGGAAGCTCTACATTTCTCAGTGCACAATTTCATTGTGGTTCCAAGATGACTGTTCCAGTTGTTATCATCTTTTAGCAGAAGGAAGAAGATGGCATGGTAAACTAACATTCCTTTTCAAGACTCTAACCAGTAAATGAAATAGATCTCATTGTATTCTATTGGCCAGAACTAAGTCACATTATCAAGGCAAGCATAAATGAGGATGAGAATGTTTCTATTTGGTCAATCATGTGCTCAGGCAAACAATGGGATTCTATTATTAAGTAAGTAATACTATCAAAGGTTAGAATTGACATTGGTCCACAAGTAATAGTCCCTAGTGTAAAACCTTACATAGACAATAATAATAAATAACATACTTAAAGACATGAATGAAAATATTGAAAACATAGAAACTGTAGATCAGTGATTCATAAGATAAAATATTAAGTTGAATGGCTCTGAGGTCTACGTTAATTTTTGTTTCTTCTAGTTTCATTTCATTTTTCTCTAGTTCAGGTAAGTCTCCTTCATTTATTATACTTGTCATGTTCTTAGTAGTGGTAGAAATATGGATTGTGCATTTCCTATTACTAGAAGAAAATTGTGAGCTAGAAAAGTCTGGATAAAAGCTGTATCCTATTCTTTCCCACTTGTTCACAAGGAACTTACAATACTCATGAACGGTAGTGTGGCAGTGCCTGAAAGAATAATTTATTTGGTGTCAGAAAAAATAATGCTGTCTTCCCTATACTTTTAGACCATAAATCAATGTAAGATCTATGCTTTTCTTCCTAACAAAATCATAGATTATATTTTAATCTTTGCATTTATTTATTCCTAGATTCTTTAGATATTGGTATTGAAAAATATTAAAATGCATGGCAATATTCTTATTTTTTTCTGATTCAATTCCCTATATATCTGTTTAATAGTAAAATGAATTTATAGTTGAACATCCATGTAGGGTGTATACTGAAAATCTGTATAAGGACTGTAAAACACACATAAAAAATGCAGATGCCAGACATACATTTTTGGAGGTATAATGTTAGTGGCATGGAAATATATCAATAGAAAACCGGAACCCAGTGCATTTCCTTAACAATAATAACATATTTCATATGGATATATGGTCATTTATCTTCAGAGTAGGCACAATTTAGAGAGATATACCTTTGCCAGATGTACACAACCTCCTTTCCACTCTTTCTGATCTTTGTGATCAATAATAGTGTTTTGAAAGATCTATAGTCAGAGGTTAAATTATATACCACGTGACTAGGAAACACATGTCAAATTAACACTTTGGGTCTCATTGCTACCATGCTCAAAGCCTAAAAGCCAATGACCACAGTAATTTCTTATCATTTACCAAATACAGTGTCAGGAACGTAGATTAAGGTATATTTGTTATGTGTGTCTATATGTATACTCATATACATATAAGTATACATAAATATGTCTTTCTTATCAAATGTCATACCAACCTAATATATAGGCAGGCATACGTTTTCTCTCTCTCTCTTTTTTTTTTGTACAAGTTCAGATTTCTCTAAATACACAGAATTTCTAAAGACAAGGTTATCCAGAATTCAGTGATCATATAGCCCTTTTATCACATTTTAAAGGCAAAAGGGCAAAAAGATGCAAAACAAAGCAAATCCAGACATTTAAACCTCTATAAGGTCAAACCATTTCAACATCAATCTTATAACTCCAAGTTTAAGTGTTTACTTATCCAGGAAATATTTACTGAACCTGGATTTTTATAAGGCAATGAGAAGTGCTCTTTCTAGTTAATAAAATGCCATTCTCTTTAGAAAGTTTTCTTTGCAGGAAGTCAATTTATATATTTGTTTTTAGCTTCTGCTTTTTTTTTTTCTCTCTCTCTTTTTTTCTTTTAAAGGTGACCAGTAAGGGGATCCTAATCCCCAACTTGGTGGTGTCAGCATGACACCCTCCCAAGTGAGCAAACCTGCAATCCCTGTATAAGGATCCGAACCCATGGCCTTGGTGTTATCAGCACCACACTCTCCCAAATGAGCCATTAATTCTCTCTTAATCCTACTTGGTTTGTTGGTTTGAGAATTGATGTGGATGATTTCACTGCCAAACTGGCGGTTATGTTAGCAGCAATTTATAAAATGTATTCTCAACCTTAAATAGTTGTCTCATAAGCTATTATTTAAATATTTAAAAGCTATTATTTAAGTATTTAATATATATATATATATATAAATACTTAGTATATATATATAAATATATATAAATGCATATAATATTACTATTTTGCTACTAATTTATCCAGGGATGACAAAAATATTTAAATTATAATAATATGTGTGCCCCACAATTATATAGACTTTGCTAATGGGTCATGGCAATTTTTAAAGCTGAGCTTAGATCCAGGATCAAACTCTTTCTCAATTCAGGACTTTGAGTAGCTCCTGAAAAACAGTAACTATTAGGAGTTACTATTGAATTATTGTTTTCTTTGAGTGACCTCCAGTTATATTTTCCCTGTAGCCAATCCTGAGGCTCCTGGCAGCTTTTCCATGAAGATTTGTTTACCCCATCGTCTTATAGAAGCAATTAGTCACATCCATTACTTTAACCTAGATTTTGGATAGAATGTGGTTGATAACCTACAGACTATTAGATGGGAAGACACAAGTAAAAAATGTTATCTAGGGAAGCAGGACCTAGAAAACAGCTTTTAGACTAGGTATGTCAAATATAGTCCTGGTCTTTCCTCCCAAACAGGATACCTGGATATCATTGGTGAACAGGCAGTCCTAGACATTCCCCTTTTGGGGGTTAACAGTGCAATTGATATCAGTTTGAAAATATCTGAGTTGGGAGATAATATATAATAACAGTTGAAAATATATAGTAACAGTGAGCTATCATAAGTCCTTTTGGGAGAAACTGTGGACTTGTAGAAGTTGCCTTCATTGCACCCATTTCTATTCCAGATAATTCAGCATTTAATTAGTAAACAATTTACTTAGGCCCTACATGCTTCCTTTTCAATTACTAAAACTAAACTTAATTGTAATACATCTTCTAAATCTTTTGAGTGACTTGATGGTCAACAATTTTTATGAGCATATATCCCATTGTCTGAAACATTGTAAGCTATTATGGCCTTTTTTAGCATTTCAGTTAACATTGTAAAATTACTGCCCAAGGTATCATTACATCCATAAATAGCATATTATCTGCATTTAAAATATAGATAAAAACTAATATAGATCTACATGATAAGCAACAAATTTGACTATAAAATATTATTTTAGAAAGGTCATTAAAATATATAATTTTATTCATTAAGTAGTTTTTAAAACATACCTTGCTTTCATACTTTTTATGTTAATAGTGATACCATTCGTAACTGCAGAAAACAGGAACAAATTTTAATAACCCTTTGAATATTATTTATTTATATACCATTCATTTAATTTTCTGTCAAAGGATTGTTTTCAAAAACTAACAAAATCATGGCTGTCCTACAGATATAAAATATGTGTTTAATATTTCAATTACTACCTCTTTAAGGAGGGAATCAGGCAGATATTAAAACCAGTTTTAAAAAGCAAAAAACAAAAAACAGAGCCATTTATAAATCAGGAATAATGAGATTAATTTACAAATGAATGCAAAACTGATTTCTTTCACAATGGGTTAGACAGGTCAATTGAATCTCCTTTGAACAAAATTTATTTCCATATTTATAGACAGGAATTATTTTTTCCCTGTTATTGACAACTAAGAAAGTTGTACATAGCTCAAATCCAGTGAAAACCATGGAACTCACAGAATTAATATCAGATAACTCAAAATGATGTGTTATGAACAATGCATAATTTCACATTGAAGCACATTTTGTTCTTCGAGGACTTAGCAAGTTTTGTACTGAAACCAAGTTTGTGAATTTATTTTATTTTATGTTTTTACTGATCTCTTAGGATACAAGGGAGTCTGTAAACTCATTGATGATAAAAAGAAAAGGAGACAATCTCTAAAATGAATTATATGGAAAGTTCCTGCAATATATACAGTTTAGGCAAATTAGAGTAGGAGCAGGAGGAGGAAAGGAAGAGGAAGAAGACAACCAAATGGCAGCCTTTAAGCAAAGAGGTTTTACCTGTTCCATAAAAGTAAGAACAAAATTCAAGAATTGTAGACCCTGGCATTATTGTACCAGTTGGCTAACACATGCAATTCTTTACCTGGAGCACGAAAAGAAAGACCTCTAAAAAAAGACTTCCTATGCATAGGAACTGATACCTTAGTCTCTACCAGTTCTTAGGAAAATTTCCAGAAACTTAGAATTTTCAGATTGGAAAGATCCTGAAAATCCATCTAGTCTGTCCTCTTACAAGAAGCAGAAATTTCCTCAGCATCCTCCAATAGGCACCCTTCTTGCTTCACTTGAAATCATTCAGTGAGAGGGCTTTGTTGCGAACCAAGACAGATTATTCTCTTCTTGCTACTTTCTGACTGCTACAGAAACTACACCTAATACCATTAATCTCCACCTAAGGCAACAACTGATAATATAGATCACTCCCCTAAGTCAAGTGCAGGATTATATGAGAGTCAAGTATAATCTACTTTCTGACTGCTACAGAAACTACACCTAATACCATTAATCTCCACCTAAGGCAACAACTGATAATATAGATCACTCCCCTAAGTCAAGTGCAGGATTATATGAGAGTCAAGTATAATTTTTGAATAAAAATTATGTATTTTGTTCAAAATGTTCATGGAAAAAAATCATATTATCTTTTATTTCTATTCTGTGAACATTTTGAAGTACCCTGGTATACGTAACTCTTCTAATAAACCTAGCTCACTTCTATAAAGAGGAAAAAAAGTGTGTCCTTTCTCTCCAGGTTTCTACTATTGATTTCTTCCCTATTCTTTATCTCTATCCACCCGTTCTGTTTCCCATGCTCACTTTCTCACTGAGAATTTAATAATGTAACTGATTTTCTTTTTTGTTTTTGTTTTCTTATTTAATTGTTTAAAATTGAAATATAATTGATTCTACATATTTGTAGGGTACAGAGTTGAATATCAATACCTGTGTGTAGTATATGATGCTCAAATCAGAATAGTTATTATATTCAACATAACACAATGTAATTTTTTTTGTTTATACATATTTATGAGGTACAGAGTTCATTATTAGTACTTGTGTATAGTATGTCATGATAAAATCAATACTATTGGCATGTTCATCATTACAAATCATAATTACTTTGTGTGTCCCTTACCCAATCACTCCCTATTCCCCCTTCCCTCCCTCTTTCCCACCTCTAGTAACTATAGGTCTGTTCTCTTCT
>NW_007732436.1:29581-31204 GCF_000696425.1 Galeopterus variegatus | reverse complement strand
TAAACATAATTTTCTCCAAGCTCATCCATATTGATGTAATAGCAACATTTCATTTTTTTTTGGCTGAATAGTATTCCATTGTGTATATATACCACAATTTTCTTATGCAGTCATTTGTTGATGGACATTTAGGTTGGTTCCGTATTTTGGCTATTGTAAATAGAGCTACAATGAATATGGGAGTGCAAGCATCCCTTTGACAAGACGGTTTCCATTCATTTGGGCATACACTCAGAAGTGGGATTGCTGGATCATGTGGTAGTTCTATCTTTAATTGTTTGAGTAACCTCCATAATGTTTTCCATAATTGCAGTACGAATTTACAGTCCCACCAACAATGTATAAGAGTTCCCTTTTCTCCAAATTCTCACCAGCATTTGTTGTTCTCAATATTTTTGATAATAGTGAATCTAGCTGGGGTGAAATGATATTTCAATGTGGTTTTGATTTGACTTCATGAATATAACCCCCAAATCGCAAGAAACAGAAGAAAAAATAAACAAATGGGATTATACCAAACTAAAAAGCTTCTGCATAGCAAAGGAAACAATCAACGGAGAGAAAAAACAACTACTGAATGTAACTGGTTTTTATTCTCAGGAATGTTTTTGTGTTAAGCAAAGGATAAAAATCACTTGGAAAGGCAGGCTCAGGGTGGAAGTATTTGAGGAAGGTGTGAAGATTATTTCAGTGCCTTGAACTCATGATTCTTAGACAGTAACTCAATAATAAAACTAACCTGAAACTACCACTGCCAATACGTCTTTTCCATTTTTCTGCTTGATTTTGTAAACTCTCTTTTGGAAACATCAGCTGACATATTGCCCCAACCATTGCCATCCCACCTCCAGAACTAGAGGTATGAAATGCCATGAGGCTGCTGATATTTTTAGGTTGTCTTGGGACATGTTATACGGTGTGTGGAAATTCTGTGTTTATAAATCTAGTGCTTCTACATATCAGTCAGGAAATCTACACACCACAATTAGGAAGCATCAACTGTAGGGCCAGGATTATATTTACACCAAAACAGAGAAAAACAGCTTCAAGAAAGACTATATTACAATGTCATTTATGATATAAAGTGCAAAAGTATTTTAATTATATCTAGACTTAACATTTTCTACTGAAGTTTATGACATTATTTCTTGCATATGAAACATAGTTTGTGTAGTGGAGTAAATATATGATCCACGTCTGGGTTCTTGATCATCTCCTTCACTTATCTGACAATGAAGCATGCTCGTGTTTCCTAATCTCGTTGCTTATCAATAGCCCTGGTGTAAACTGGTGATACAATTAATATTCTCCTCAGAGTTAAATAAAGACAAATGTAATTATTTTTGTAAACGCTTCTGGAAAAATATTTTACTACACAGATCTGAAAAGTCTTTTAAGTTAAATGTGTGAAGTTACTTTCTCCTGTAATAACGGTTTGCCTCCTATTTTTCTGAGAAAAATATCATATGCCTCAAGAAATTTTCTGGGCACTTTGTTTCAGAGTTTATAAAAATGCTCTTTTTCTCAATCGATATATGTGTCACATCCTCTTAATTCATGCCCTTCTACATTTCAATCTCTGAAATATACAGAAGTATGTTACAGTCCTATTTTGTTTTGTTT
>NW_007732436.1:3232-28114 GCF_000696425.1 Galeopterus variegatus | reverse complement strand
GATAATTCACTGAATCTTTCAGTAGACAGTCTTTCATTATCTCAAAGGAATTGTGGAAGTCCATATCATTCTAGCACAAGGATGCATAATTGCTGTTACCCCATGAAATTGGTTATGAATTCATTCCATTTCATAACACTTACCAAGTCACCTAAGTGATGGTTGAGTTTTCTGTTGTTGTTGTTGTTGTTTTTTTCCTGTGTGTTAAGAATTTCTAAACCACTACTAACATTTTCATTTCCACTTCAAATTCAATATATAAGGGAGTTGTTTTATTATTTCCTTGCTTCTGCTAAGAGAGAAAATAATTGTGATTCATGAATTTTAAATGTGAAAACAAAAAAAATACTTGCTACAATATTATAGCTGCACAGCTGGTTTCAAGCAGAGATTAATTCATTCAACAGATGTTTATTGAGTATATGGCTATATATCAGTAAAAAAGTGAGTTATGACTTTTGTGTGCAAGAAGTTTATGGGGATAAAGGAAGTTTGCATAAGGACCCACACTCTCAAATACTAGCATATAAGTTTGATGTTTACATATTCTAGCATTTCACATACTCAACACACCTGAAAGATCATTCTTAATAGATGCAAAATGACTACTTCTACAGCAGAAAAAGGGAATCAGTTGAACTTCAGCCATACAGAATGTATTTGCATGTTTATAATCAAGAATTATTCACACTGTTATTGGTTTTCTTCAAATTAACTTCTGTATCTATAGAACTGTAAAATAGCTCAAAAANTATAAAAATGCTCTTTTTCTCAATCGATATATGTGTCACATCCTCTTAATTCATGCCCTTCTTCATTTCAATCTCTGAAATATACAGAAGTATGTTACAGTCCTATTTTGTTTTGTTTTATATATATATATATAACATACATATATATATATATATATATATATTTTCCTTCTTAAAGGAGCAATCCACCCAGTTTGCCTGAGGCAGAGTTTTTTGTTTTATTTAATTAGAAATTATATAAAACAAAAACTCTCTTGAACATATTCAGGAGAATTTAAAGTTCATGTGCTCTGTTATTTCTTAGGTTATCAAAAACAGAAGACATTATAGCTTTTTAGAAATAAGATTTTCATTATGATTTCATTCTCTTTGATAAAGGGCTTACATGAGTCTCCTTATTAAAGAAGAGTAATGGATATGGTTATCAATAACTAAATTCAATTTATTAACATAATTTTATTTTACTTGTTTCTGGAGACAGAGATCTACAAGATTACATTCTCATTTCTGGCTACTTTTAACATAGTAGCACAGGGCAAATTTCTTAATCTTTCTGAGTCTATTTTTCCAACTAAATGAAAATCACAAGTATTGTATAGGGGTGTTGTGAAGGGTGTAAATAGATAGAATTTATAAATTATTTAGCACAAAGCCTGGCACATAGCAGGCTCTAATCAAATGCTGATCTCTTCTAGTTCTTTTTTATTTCAACAGAATTATATTTTAGACTATTGCTTATTACTGAAGTCAAATATACTAAAAAGTAAAATATATTTTCTCTTTTTCGTGATATTTTACAGGCAAACCTGANCTTCATAGCTCATTCAGACTCTTATTCTTACATGATAATTATGGCCTCCTATTTTAGGAGATCTTACCAAACTTTCTTGATTAGGACTGAGCGCTAACTCTTCCTACAGTTTAACATATTGATTAAGAGCTCTGGCCCCGTAGCTTGAAAGACGTGGATGTCAATCTTGGGTCTGCCAGAAGTTGTGTAACTTACAGCCATTTATTTAGCATCTGGGTCACCACTTCATCTGTAAAATCAAGATGAATTTTGTTGTGATGATTGAATGTGATAATGCATTCAAGTGTCTACCTCAATGTCTGGCACAGAGCGAGTGCTTTATGAATGTTTGCTCTTGTTACTATTACTTATATTATTTTTATTATCAATTAGATCCTTATTCTTAAATGGAGAAAATACACTTATCCCTCACTCTTCTGGGCACTTGCAGAGTTTCAGTTACCCTACTCCGCTGTGCCCTGTCATTATGTTAGTGTCCGTGTCCTTCACCCGTAGGACTGTAAGACCCTGATATTGAGACAGTGTATCCAGTGTTTCCCCGTGGCATCTTTTTCATGTATTCAATCAGTAAAAAGTTTATTAAATACCACTGTCCCTGCTCTTAAGTAGCTTATCTAGGTGCCAGGTGAGTGAAGTAAGACATGGTCTCTGTATTCAGTTAAACTCTAATATTTTGATAGATGTAGACAAATGATGATACTGACTATTCACTGAATATTTTCTATGTGTCAGGTACTATGCCAAGAATTTACACACATGACCTCATTTAATACAGCAAATAAAGTTAGTTCTAATACCAACTCTATATATCAAAGAGACAACAGTCAGATTAGGTACAAAGTAAGAAAACCTCGTGTAGCTTCTTGGGGGAGTTATCATGGTAATTAAGTTGGCCAGGTGCAAGAATTATAGAAGGAAATTTAAGACAGGGGGATGGCATAAACAAAGGTACAGAGGCATGATAGAACATCAGGAGTTTAGCTGTGTCAAAGAGCAAGAGGGGCCTATGGTGACCTGTCAGTTGCTAAGATGGGGATATAGAGCTAAAAAATGTGCCCAGATCAGGTACTGTAGGACTTTACATGCCAGGGTATAAAAACTTGGTTGAATTCAATTAAATGTTAATGTGGACAGGTAGGCTTCTCATGCATAGTTATATCAGAAATTAGCTCAGATTGTGAAAGTGAACTTATAGAAAGCAGCAGGGAACTCCGTAATTTCTGCTCAATTTTTCTGTTGACCTAAAACTACTGTAAAAAATAAAGACTATTTAATTATTTTTGATTTTAAAATGGCAAATGAATTTCACTTAGAAAAGAGGATGCAACATAAGCAAACCCCAGCTTGAAAGCTTGGCTTTCCAGGTTCTGAAAGATTATTATGGCTGGAGCACCCAATGTGAGTACAGCATGGTGACAGATTGACAGATACAGCCTGAGCACAGTAGGAGAGCCCAGATAATGTAGGGTTTATAGTTTTTTTTTTTTTTTTTTGGTTTTGTTTTTTAATAAGGACTTTCTTCTTTATCCTAGGGTAAGTGCAAGTTTCTGAGTATCTTCATTATAGCTATTTAAAACCTCAACATCAAAGTAGTATTTCAAAAAATAAAAGTACACACATTTATTTTTTCAGAGTGGGAGAAATAGTGGATATAGGAGGACCAGTTATGTGGTTAAGAGGCCTCTGAAGCTCTGCTGATGATAGATGGGAGTAGCGTAGACTAAGCATTTCAGATTGATGTGGAGAAAGTGGAGATCTGCAAAAAGTGGGTAGAGGTGAAAAGCATTTAGGAGGTAACATATGAAGAATTTGTGTGTGAATGGGATATGGCTATTAAAATGGAGAAAAATATCAAGAATGGCCCAGGTATCTAATTTACTTAGAAAATGCTCATCAGACTGAGCTGCTCTAAAATCAGGTAATTGTAATTTAAGAGATGAACTGAAAAAGTTAAAAAGTTATCCCTACTGATAAATTGAGTAATCTTATATTTCAAAAATTTTACATTTATTTTAAGTACATATAATTTATGTGTATAGTACACAAAAAAGTTGAAGTTTCTCTAATGACACTATTTAACCCTCCTCTTTTCATATTTATGGTCTAAACAATTTGAAAAATAGACATAGGTGCTAGGAACATGAAAATCTACTATGAGCTTTACTGGTGAGTTTACAGAATGTGGTGATGAGCTACGGCCAAATTTGGACATTCTAATACTTCTCCCACTCATCTCCAATCCACCCCAAAGTTAGTATTTGCATGAGAAAAGTGGTTCTGCAAAGCAGTAGCAGGCTAAGTATACAAAATAAATAAATACATAAATAAAGGATACCATGAATGTAGGGAGTCCTAAAAGTAGGACAGAGATATGCACATCAGAATTGACTCAAGAAGGCATGGTTTGCATCGTTATGCGTGCAGGGGTAAGGAGGAAAAGAGTGTTAATTTCTATCAGAAAAGAAAGTTCCAAAAGAGGGGATAAAAGGATGCCATGAGAAAACAGAGGTTTTTTCTTTTGTTCTGTTCTGTTTGGTTTTTTTTTTAAGTACATTAACTTTACTATATATTGAAATAGTGATCAATGTGTTTGGACTCTTGGCAGCCAACCCTTCGTACTATGCCTCTACCTTGGGTGAGAAATGAACAGTAAGCTGAGAAGTGTTTCTTCAATAGCATTCTCTCTTGGAAAACAAAGGGACGGTTTTCTCATGAAACCATAAAGAACAAGCTCTATTCTAAAATTTAGCATTTATTTTCTTTTGATAAATATGTCAGTTCAAAAACACATTGCTCTTCTCTCAACTAATATCAATGGCCTTTTTAGAATAAAAGTATGTTTACTACATATTTTGAGTGTGTTATATTGAATTTCCCTCTCCCTTCGGATTATATGGGGTTTATATTGCATGTTAAGAATGCCAAATGTATTTAAGTGTTCTACTGAACTGTGCCAGGGAAAATAACATATGGAATAAAAATTATGTCTCATGCTTGCTCTGAGCTAGTTGTGTTCAATGTTCCCAGCATGTTAAAATCTATATTCAGATATTTAAAATATTAATACTCTATCTAAGCTGCTGGATACTCTGATTTGGGATATTTAGTTTGAAGCTTGAGTATCTGTATTTTTCTGAAATATCTGGGGTAGTTTCTCTGTGCAGCCAGAATTGAGAATCATTTATTAAAGGGGTCATAATTTAGGTGAGTAAAAGATAAATAGCTGCACATTGTTGATCAGAATTCTTTGTAAATCATTTGCCAAAATTTATCAATTTTCTAATTAAATAAGCTTAGTGAAATTCTCCCTTGTACCTCAAGTGCCTAACCTGATGCCTAACTTACAATTAGCATTAATAAAAGTTAGGTGGGAGAATGGATGTGTGGATCAATTAGTGAGTGGAGAAATGATGAGGTGGACAGATGGATGAAAAGACAAATTAGTGATTGGTAGGTGGGTAAGTGTGTAAATGAATGGGTGCATGAAGAATGGGTTGATAAGTGAGTGAATGAGGGGAAAAATAAAGGATGAATAAATGAATGAGTGAGTAGCAAGATTTATAAATGGGTTGTTTGGTGAATGAATGGGTGAATGAATAAGCAAATAAAGGATGAAAAAAGGAGGAATCCTGGACTTTGTAACCCATTTGTAGTGTCCAATTTACCAAACTGTCAAGAATAAACCAAAATTTGTATTTGAAACATTTGGTTAAAATATTTTATTTGGGCAATGTGTATTAATTATCTGGTTTGGCATACCCAGAATTTGATTCTGATTAACATATCCAAATTAGCTAAATCCCAATAGGGAGTCAAGTAAAAATAATTTGCCGACCATCTCCAAGAATCGTTTGATCAACATTTTGACATCCTAAGCACAATTTCAGGGAGTGTAATCTGTATGACCAGGGAGAGATGTGGCAAACCTGCATAAATAAAGCATTCCTTTCAAAATAATTGGGGAAGTGATAAAGGGGTAACAATGGGCTATATTTGCTTAAACCCTAAATTCCAGGTAGTTAGACTAAAGATAAAGGAGCACTTTATTATACATAATCTTTTTAGTTTCCCCTAGAACCCACAGATTTTGATCAGCCTAAGAGCATATGTAAAGCCATGTACAACAACTTGTTATTTATATTTGTGTATTAAGTGCTATATAAAGAAAGAGTTCTATGTTTGTTTTTTCTTTTAAATCAGAGAAGCTTTCACAAATACAGAGAAAGATTATATCCAGGCCATGTAAATTAGAAAAAAAAAATTTTCTAGTTCAGCTTTAAATAGTTAAGCAATAAATTTAAAATAAGAAAAAAGGACATATCTATGATTTTCTTGGTATGATTTTTAATACATTTGTTTTTTTAAATTGTTTTACATCTAAAGAAAAATTTCAAAGACAGTGTAGAGAATCCCTGTATAGTTATCCAGTTTCCCCTATTTTTTAACATATTATGTTAATATGGTACGTTTAATACAGTTAATGAACCAATATGGACAGATTTGTATTCATGTATCAGTATTAATCAATATCAACTGATTAGTATTAATTAACATTGTCCATATTTCATTCATTTGTTCTTAGTATTTAGTTAATATTCTTTTTTCTGCTCCAAGATCCTATCCAAGATACCACATTACATTTAGTCACCATGTCTCCTTAGGCTGTTCTTGGATGTAAATGTTTCTTAGACTTTCCTGGTTTTTAAGAGTATAATTTAGGTATTCTGTACGATGACCCTTTATTGGAATATGTCTGATGTTTTTCTCATAAGGCTGGGATTGTGGGAGCTTGGGAGAAATATCATAGAGGTAAAGTGCAATTCTTATCACATGGTATCATGGTATCAAGGTACATACTACAATTATGATTGTTGATGCCAAGCCTGATGTAATGTGGCTTGAACTATGATTGTCTAGTTTCTCCACTGCAAAGCTGCTTTTTTAATTTCCCTTTTTAAACTGTACTCTTTAGAAAGAGGTCATTATGCACAGCCCATACTTAAAAAGAAGAAACTTATGCTTCCTCTCTTTGAAGGAAGAGCATCTACATAAATTATTTGAAATTTATTTTCATAGGAAATGAGTCACTTCTCCCCCATTTATTTATTTATTCAGTTACTGATTACAATTCTCTGAGAATGAGCTCTTTTCTCTCCCCTTAGGTTCTGTGAATACAGACTCTGATTTTCAAAGCTACTGCTGAGTTGAACAGTAGGAATGAGACTGGCATATGTTAAAATGCCATTCTCTTTTCTTATCAAACATGTGTATGAATGTGAACAAACTTAAGGTGATCAAATTGAAAGTCTGAAGTGACTGGTATCAGGAAAGCAAGTGGTAAGTGTAAAAAATTGATAATGGTAATACCTGTGAGTCTCAGTAATACTATGAAAAGATATAAAGAAGGTTCGTCGATAGGATGATATTTTTTTCCCCAATTCAGCTCTTACCTTGTTTTATTGTTCGTGTGAGAATATATTTAACCAGCTAAGTGTTACTATGATTTTCTTAAAACTACAGCAGAATCCTCAGAATACATTTAACTTAAGAGATTTTAACATTAAATGCTGTTAAGTACAGCAGAAATGAAAGATAAGAATGAAAAAACAATTCAGAGAAGAAACGCAGATAAAACAAAAACTAATGTCATTGTGCAATTAGAATCCATAATTTCACCGCAGCCCCAACCTCCAGCTGTTTTCTTCATTCCCATATAAATCACTGACTTGGACCTATTTAAACTTTACAATTCAAAGACTATGGCTGCTAAACTTGCTTAATTGGACAAGGGTTATTTGTCAATTTTTGATATTTGTTGGGAATGCTAGTCATGAGTTTTAGAAAGCTATTCAGGAGCTTGAGGATATCAGAATGCAAATTGCATTTTCTTGGCATGTAAAGATTTAAAGTAGTTTTTGTATTTCTTTTTCCTTTGCCAAAAATCTGTTGCAGAGAATTTTCCACAAATTTTCAATAGGTGTGCCTGGAGGCATCACACATCAGTGATTCACAACCTGTGCCATGAATTTTAATCACTACAGAGCTGTATGTATGTAGTCTCATGACAAAGTTGCATCTCCAGAGAGGCTGATTTAATTGGAGTTCAATCTGGGAAATGAGATTTTAGGAGTCCGTTGGTACTTCTACTTTATAGTTGAGGTTGCAAATAACAGAGATTCTTAATGTAGGAAAATAAGGAAACTCTAAGAATAAACTTTATTCTCACCATTCTTCTGCCTCTAGGCAACATGATCATTTACTCACTAGCACAGATATTGGATATCAGTATTGTACAGGTCTCTTTCTGACCAGTTGTTTGCTATTGGCTAATCATTTCATCCCTTCTACAATCTACAATTTATCTAGCTATATTATCTCCATACTGTTGCTATTAACATTTAGGTTTAAATCCTTATTTGCCCAGGATATGACTAGAGTAATTTTGAGAATGACAGTGAACACATAGATATAAAGAACTTCTGCAAGAAATTATATAATTCTAAAAATTGATTTATATATTTATGGCAGCTCTTGAGGTCTTACATACCTACATCTCAGTATATATGACATTTAAGAAAAAATAAACACATTTAAAAACTAAAAATACTTTATTTTTAGGGTAATATATGCACATGAATATGTGCATAATTTTTAACTTTTGTATGTATAATTTAAATTCTTTTCAAAGGCATTTGTAGCAATCTGAAGAGAAATTTTTTAAAAAATTAAGAAAAAGAAATATATATATATATACCTATCTAAATTTCCTATTAATATACTGTTATTCTAATCATTAGGGTTTTTCTCCCAGTCATAATGACTTTCTTGGTGACCCCAAAGTAACAAATCCCGAGCAATTGTAATGATGTTTCAGAATAATTTTTGCTTACGATTTACCTAGGGATAAGTTAGAAAGATGCCTGTATAGTCTCTCAGGCCTTAGTCTAATCAAACCTCAGTGCTCTTTTTGCTTTAGAGATATAAATCATTGACCAACTTTCTTCCTTTTTCTTTTTCTCCCATAAAAATCATTAAGCATATAAATGACAAGAATAACATTTTCTTTATAACATGTGTAAAAATATATTCAATGTGATTTATTTGTTCCTCTCTTTGGCTTATCTATCAACCTATTATTTAGGCCATACATGAAATCATTGGGAAGATGATAAAAGTATTTAAGAAAGGGAAATACTGACCAGATTAGAATTTCAGGATGATACCTCAGTGGTTAAACAGAGGGAAGGATTAGAAGGCAAGAAGGTAGAGACATGGAAAGTCATTAGAAGAATTTCTTCGTATTCTGAGTAAGCAATGTTGAGACTGTAGTAGTCGAAAGGACAGGAGGGAATGGATTTGAGAAATACAAATGTGATAATGTTTGCACGAATTTCTAGAGGCAAATGTAGAGGCAAATATGAAAGTATTGTAGAAAAAGACAATTCTATTAAGGAATGTGGTAGTAAAGAGAAAGGCAGATAGATCAATGGAGACTCCATTTTTAGTAAATAGTGTGAACACATTTTTAGTTAGAGAGAAAGGAAACAGAGGAAGGAAATATTGAAAGCATAGGACAGAGAGTTAGGTGAGATAACTGATGCATAATTCCAGAGAAAGCAACAAGGAATGTGGCCATGGACCCGAGTACATCAGTTGGACAAGGAAAGAGGAGACATACCAGCATTTGAGAAAAAAGACAATTTGTAAGGAAGAATAAAGATCTCATTATTTTTGATGTACAAGTCAAACAAAAAAACAAACAACAAAAAACCACCACAACATCAAAAAAGCAAAAATTAAGATCCCAATAACCTTAGTCAAAAATGCATAAAGATGCATTTTTTTTTTCCTTTTTGTCTTTTTTACTGACTGGTAACGGGATCGCAACCCTTCAGTGTTGCGCCCGCACGGCACTCAGCCAGTGAGCGGGAACCGGTCTCCACATGGGATCCGAACCCTCGGCGGGAGCGCCGCCGCGCTCCCAAGCGACGCAGTCTCCAGTGCACCACCGGGCCAGCCCTATAGATGCATTTTTTAAAAATGTATCCCTATGAACTTAGAGAAAACTTTGGACCCTGAGGGGGGGACAAAAAAATAGGTAAATACTGTTTGATTAATTAAAAAAAAAAAGTTTAGAAATCCAGGGCCATATCTTGGGAAGCTGAGAACAATGGAGAAGAAAGTTTTCATTCTCCCTGTGTTTATATATACACACATATACATATATACACATTTTTTATATATATATGTATATATATACATATATATATACATATATATACACACACATATATGTATGTATAAAATGTGTATATGAAAATATAACAAATATATGTAATAAACAAAACAATCTGGCTACTAATGACATTCCATGACTATTCAATTTAGTGCATATTGTACTTGGCTCTATACAAATAAAAATAACAAGTCTTGAAAATGTTTCCATAAATGTTACACCTTGATTAAGATGATCAATTTTGCATACTTGGAACATACTGAGAAAATACTTAAATGGACATATATGTAACTTCTTACCAAAATATCAAATGAGTATGTGAGAGTTTGATTGTGTTTATATATGTGTGTTTGTGTCTCTTTGCATATAGCTCTGTGTGTGGGTGTGTGTGTGTGTGTGTGTCGGAGCCAAAGAGCAGAAAAAGAAGAAAACAGGGCCAACTGCAGTCGTTATGTAAATATTTTACAGATTCCTTCCAGAAATAGGAATGCAGGTTTTTAATTTACTTTTATTTGTTAACTACACAGAGATATATGACCAGGACCATTTTATCTTGTACATCCTTAACATTTTCATGCAATGGAAGCTGTAGTATAAAGTGAAGTCTCTCTAAGTAACATAACACTCAATAATCTTTTTTAAATGTGTTTTTAAATTGTCAGACAAAATTGTATTTGTCATGTAAAACATGTTTTGATGTACGAATACATCGTGGAATGATTACACTTAGCAAATTAACATATTCATGACCTCACAAAGTTATGATTTTTGTGGTGAGAGCACCTTACATCCACTCTCTTAGCATTTTTAAAGAATATATATATATATATATATATATATATTTTTTTTTTTCCTTTTTGTCTTTTTCTGTGTCCGGCAACGGATCGCAACCCTCAGTGTCGCCCCCGTACTGGACCGGGACCAGCAACGGGATCGCAACCTTCGGTGTTGCTCCCGGGCCTCGCTCAGCCAGTGAGCGGGAACCAGTCTGTATGTGGGATCCGAACCCTCAGCGGGAGCGCCGCCACACTTCCCAAGCAGTGCACTATAGCAGTACGCCACCGGGCCGGCCCCAATCAAGAATATATTTTTAACTATAGTCAGAAAGGAGGAATAGTTCAAAATACCTATTGTATGCTCAATGATCTTTTCACATTGAAGCAACAAAGGAGAAGTCGTATCTTATCAAGAATATATTTTTAACTATAGTCAGAAAGGAGGAATAGTTCAAGATACCTATTGTATGCTCAATGATCTTTTCACATTGAAGCAACAAAGGAGAAGTCGTATCTTAAATAAGGACAAAAAGCTAACATTTATATTGTCATTAATTTTTAACGTGTGGTTTCATCAGGAGAGCCATATTTATCCATGTCAAATTGAAACTAACCTTATTGTTGTATCTTAAAAACAAATTAATTTAGAGCTGAAAGAAATTTTTGAGGTCGGGGTAAGTTCTTCTGCAATTTTAAAAAATATTTTTCAAATAAATTTCATGAAAGAAGTCCAATATTTGAACATAGGTAAGAATAGAACGCTCTCCTTTCATGTCAGAGTCTGCTCCTTCCCTCACTACTCAGCCTCCTCTTCCTTCTTGAAAGACCTCTAACATCTCTGCATAAATTCAAAAATTTAAATAAATTATTTTGAAAAACACTTATGTGGACCAACACTCTCATTTCATAACTCAATTAATGGCTTAGTTAAAATTATTATTTCAAATCTATGTGTGAATAGAATGTTGCATAGTCATCTGTGAGAAAGTAGACTGTAGAAGTCTAAATGGAGTTTAAACAATTAAATAAAAACCAAACAAATCAAAATAATTTCAGCTTTTACCAAAAGAATTTCCCCAAACCAGCAGAAACAAGAAACTTTTGTACATGCTATAATTATTTACAATATTTGATCATACTGATAAAATTCCAGGGAATTTGCATTATTAATTCACCCCCAAAGTTGTGATAGTTAGATCTAATGGTTTTCAAAAATAATTGGAAATGAATTCACTGTTTTCCATCACTATCTGAGGTGTTAGAATTTTGTGAGATCATGGCACTGTTTTGGGAGACTTCCACAGTGCTGCCTTTAGTGTGTCATGAGATATAAGTAGGCTTCTTTGATCTCCCATTTATGAAAACAAAACGATTTTGTGAGTTTAGAAAAATTCAAAAAATCAAGTGTCTGTGTTCCTTAAATTAGGAAGTTATTTCCATCAGTTGTAATCTTATTGCCAACTCTGTATTTATATTGTTCAAAATTTGCAGCTGTCAATAGGATGGATGATTAATGAAGATTAATTTAGAGGCATTTTACTGTTAATTCAAAGTAGTATTAAGTACATTCCGTGTAGCTTATCTGACATATGAAGGCAGACATGGCAGGTAGATTTTTCCTTATCAGAGTTACCATGATAAATGCATACATTTCATACATTTTTCCCAATGTCATATGTACATATGCATTTTATGTATACTGTTTATGAAATACATACACAACTATGATAGACACACAAATCTTGAAGCAAATTTTCCTTTCTATATATATCTACACATATCTATCTATATTTACCTATCTATCTCTATCTCTATAATGTTCTATAGTTTCCTTCCTATATTATTTAAAGGGGAAAACAATAGAAATGAAGCATTTGGGTTTCTAGGATCCATTGAGGCTGAGCACATAAGATTTCCAGACTTTGACCTTTAGTCGTTGACACAGAGACATGCTGGTGCACTTGTTCAAGGTGCTCAGCTCAACACTGTGAGATTAAGAAACTTGCCTGAATTCTCACAACTAGTAGAAAAACAGATCTAAACTGAGCTCTCGGAGCGCTAAAATCAGTGATATTTCTGTCAGTCAAAAGGGATACAAACCATCTATTCCTGCTAGTGCTCATCCTAGTTACTCACTATTTCCAAATTTTAAAAAGTAATCCCCCTGCAGAAAATGCAGAGCTCTTATTTTTTGTGATTTAAAAAGAGAAATGGATTTCTAGATTCTAAATCTTTTTCCCCTTCCTGTTCCTTTCTTTTTCTCAGCTAACATTTATAATCATTCGCTACGGATATTTCAGTGTGTCAAGTGGTAATGATAAAGCAGTGAGCGAACTTTTTCCCCTTCCTGTTCCTTTCTTTTTCTCAGCTAACGTTTATAATCATTCGCTACGGATATTTCAGTGTGTCAAGTGGTAATGATAAAGCAGTGAGCGAGGCGAGACACATGCTGCCAAAATTGCATGGATTTCATGAAATAAACAAAACTGAAGTTTTTTTTTTTT
The DNA here is from genome assembly GCF_000696425.1 of Galeopterus variegatus. Classification (NCBI taxonomy): domain Eukaryota; kingdom Metazoa; phylum Chordata; class Mammalia; order Dermoptera; family Cynocephalidae; genus Galeopterus; species Galeopterus variegatus. Next base: position 15,035 of record NW_007732436.1, on the reverse strand, counting down.
TAATTTCAATTATGAGAAGTGTTGCAAATGGAAAATACAGTGTGAAATGAGAAGATAAAATTGGAAACTCACCAAGTATGTGTAAGGGCCATAGCCAGAGAGTCCTTCTTGAAGTAAAATCTTAGCTTGACTTTAAAGAATGAATAGATACTTACCAAGTGGAAAGAGAAGAGAAAGGTAGGGGGAAACACATCTTTGAAGTCCTTGAATTAAGAAGGAGCACATTGTGTTCCAGGAGCTAAAAGAGGACTCCTTCAAGGTGAGGAGTGAGGTAGGGGACAGGACTTTACCATGGGAAACTATCGGAGGTTTTAAATGAGGATGCGACCTCATTGGAGGAAATACTTTTAAATGTCACTGTAAACTGTGGGTTACCCATTTAATAATAATTAGGAGCAAATCAAACTTTGAATTTGCAGAATGATAAAGTTTTTGTATAACTGAAATGCTGCAAATAATTTTCTACCAGAAGTACTAAAATACATTATACATGAAAATATCAGCATTTATTTTTAAGAGCCAACATTTTCTACAGAAAACTCTTTTTTTTCTTCCTTTTTGTCTTTTTTACTGACCGGCAACGGGATCGCAACCCTCTGTGTTGCACCCGCACCGCGCTCAGCCAGTGAGCGATAACCGGTCTCCACATGGGATCCGAACCCTCGGCGGGAGCGCCGCCATGCTCCCAAGTGGTGCACTCTCCAGTGCACCACTGGGCTGGCCCCAGAAAACTCTTTTAAGTTAGTGCTTGACAAAATATACTGACAGGTATGTCAACATGTGGAATATAAAGAGAGGTGGCATTAGCATTGTCAACTTTTATTTCCCTAGCCTTTTCCAAATATCCTAATAAGGTAAAACTGTAATATTCACAGTCCTTGGCATTATTGTTTACTTTTCTTCCTCCTCTTGATATTTGGCAAGGTGTATAGGAACATTGACTATGGCCACTTAAGTCGACCCCAAACAACCAAATTTGACATGTGCCATAACTCTTTAAATATATTGACTCTTGAATTGGTTTTCTTTTCCATTTTCCTTAAATGACATGTATTTTTTACATTATTTATTTTTTCAATTGACAAATATTGTATATATTAATGGTGTACAACATGTTGTTTTGAAATATGTATATACATTGCAGAATGTCTGAATCTAACCTTTTTTTTGTTTTTGGTAAGAACACTTAAATTCTATTCTCTTAATATGTATGCCTTAAATATATAAACTAAATTTTTAAAAAAATATTTGGAAAATACTGGTAAGCCCAGAGAGGAAAAGCAAAAAACACGTACACACACACAAACAAACAGGCATCATAATCCCATCATTTAGAGAGAACTGATCATGCATATACACGTTTACAATAATTTTTATCATGTGCAGATAAAAGAGCACAGTGTTCAATATCTTAAAATATACTAAAATTTATCTCCATATCATCAAGGAATCTTAACTTACATCATCAGTTTAATGGCTGCATGGAATCCCACTGATTTTCACTAATTTTTCACTTAGTTTGTTACCTCTCATAACTTTCTTATTTTGCCATTGGTGCATTTATAAGTTATTGCCTTGAAAACTTCTTGTTGGTGGGAAAATTATAGTAAATATTGAGGCAGAAGGAGGAAGTGTGATGTTTTTAATTAAGACTACTAAGAAATTTAGCCATACTATTTGTGGTTCAGAATATTCTATAACTAGCATTTCAAATATAGTAAATAATAACATATTGGAATACATAAAGTGAACAGATTTGCTTGCAAAGTTATTCTTCATAACATTGTTTATGATATTGGAAAGACAGCAAATACTTATTAATACCATGTGCATTAAATTAAAATTTATATTCATGCATTGTGTTATTAAGCAGTCATTACATGTAATATTGAAATAAATATTGGAAAGTTTGGGGAAATTCTGCAACATTTATTACTCAAAAGTAATTGGATTCCTTCCAAATAGTGTGCAGATGATGGCAAATCATATATATACAAACACACACACACACACACACACACACATAAATGAACAAAAAATATTTGGGAAGAAGCAAAAACTTTTTTTATTTCTGGATTGGGGACTTTTATGTAATTTTAACTTTTTTTTTTTTTTTCCTTTTTTGTCTTTTTTCGTGACCGGCAACGGATCGCAACCCTCATTGTTGCTCCTGCACCTTGCTCAGCCAGTGAGCGGCCGGTCTGTATGTGGGATCCGAACCCTCGGCGGGAGCGCCGCTGCGCTTCCCAAGCGGCGCACTGTAGCACTGCGCCACCGAGCCGGCCCCGTAATTTTAACTTTTAAGTATACTATTGTTTTTCTTTTTTTTCAAATTGTGTTATTTCAAGAACATATTATTTAACAGAAAAATATTCATAACTAAAACTAAGGAGGCTTGCAGTAGGTGAGTCTATATGGCAACCTATAAGACTTTATAGGAAATTAAGAAATAATGTCAAATTATGTTTTTGTACATTTTCTCTATTCCCTGATACAATACCCAACTCTTTCCTGCTCTCCAATTTTGTCAAATCTATTTCATGTACATGTTGATGCAGAGTGCATCATTTCCCTTTAAAATCACTCACAAATAACATTATTGTTCTAAGAGAATTTTTTTTCCCCTGATACTCTGTTCTCTTACTTGGAGACTTCTGTCTCAGAAAGCACCTTTTGAAATGATTTTGGTCCATTTTCTTTCCTGATAGTGACAGACTGACATGCTCTCATTATATAGTAGAAAATGTTTAATAAATATTATCATTGATTTGGTGAAGGATTGTTGGGAAAATAGAATAGTTTGGTCAGGGTCCTCACCTCAGGTCCAGTTGGGTGTGATTCAGCACATCCTTTGTAAGCAAATTGTGTGTGTGTGTGTGTGTGTGTGTGTGTGTAGTTAGTGCCCATGTGAGCCAATGTATATTTTTAGTTTTGTTGCTATTCTGGTGTTCTTCAGAGAGTAGTTTTAGTGAAGCAAGCAGGTGGGTGGCTGCCTCGGGTGTCCACCATGCACAGCCATGCTTTCCAATTGCAGCTTCCAAGGACCTGTTTGCCAGTTACCTAGCTTATAGACCTGTGTGTGGAGGGTCTGGTGACCCAGCCTGGCATGTGACGGGTTTGTGACCCAGTCTGTGAACAGGCTTGAGGGGTCTGTGAGTTCTAGACCAGCCCTAGCTCTACAGTCAGCCCAGTCAGTGCACGATTACCGGCAGGTAAAAGAGCCCGACAACTAGCATGGTCAAGTAGCGAGACAATCGGCAGCATGAACAGGATTAAGAGCTCTACAATTGGTGATGTCGACAGGATTCCGACATTAGCCTTAGCTTGACAAAGATAAACCGGGTTTCATAATAGTTTGACAATTTTTCTCAAATTTCTTCTAAGAAAATGATTTTATATACTGTATTTGTTTCTACTAGATGCAATTGAAATTAAAATGCCTAAAAAAATGGTACTACATTTTAAACACAAATCTTAAAATACTCTCATTTCCATAACCATAATGAGAAAACTTGTAACCGTCTGTAATTCAAAATAAAGCCTCTGCCTCTTATTCTTATCTGTATGGCCATTTTGTCATTTTTTGAAATAAGTTTTATATTCTCATTTACAACTTTTTAAAATGTCTCCCACCACAAAATAATGTTTACATACGGTGCAATTCTATTCAGATATTGATAGAACATTATGTTTAACGCTAATCATGTGAAATAGAGTGAGAAACATAATATTGCACAAATAATTCAAGACAGAAATTTCTTTCACAGAATATTAGTTATGCCAGTAGTTTATATCACCATTCCACATAATTTTCTGAATTCACAACTCACTGTTGTCTGTGCTCATGACATGCTAGGCTACATTGGATTTTTCTCATTATTATTTTATTCAACAAGGAAGACGATATTGCAAGGAAATTATGGGGTCTGGGATTGCTGAGTCATTGTTGCTTACTCTGTTCTCACTGGCAAGCAACAGAGTCAGGGCCACTGAAGAGAACGGGGCTGGTCATATATGAGTAGTGTGGAATCCTGAAGTCTGATTAATAATAGAAATGTCATTAAAAACGACAAGAGTAATGGAAATTAATACCATGACATTCGACAGTAACTATGCTAAAAATACACATTGTGAGTGATTGTTCTCACAACATGTTTGGAGATGTTATGACTATCATTTAATAGGTAACAAACAAAGAAAGAACTGAAGCTTAGAGGCATTAAGTAACTTGTCGAGAGTGTGGACCTAGTAAACAGCAGAGCCAATAGTTTTCTGTCTGACTTCAGAATCATCAACTACTACTAATTGCCCAGAGAAGTAATAATAAACAGAGAAGAATCATCTTAAGTTGGAATAATCATTAGGGAGACTTTTAACATGTTTAGTATATGCAAGTTTATGAACAGAAGCCTAAGCAGAGTCGCAACGAAGAAGTGGGGCAACTTCCTAAATGGAGTAAGAAATTTGAAACTAATTGATACATCCAAAACTATTGCCGTACACTAATTGATAGAAGTGTGGGTTGATCATGGGGTAGATATAAATTCACCATCTAGACTTTTGCATTCTACTAGAGTAGCTAAAGCAAAATCTGAAGCACTGAGTAATTTAAAGTATGTGACTAATGAGTGGGAAGTGATGAAGGAAAGAATGTATCCATTTTGTGTGAGTGTGTGTGTGTGTGTGTGTGTGTGTGTGTGTGGTGTGTGTGTGTTTATAAGACTACTAGAAATACATTTCATTATCTTTACTTTTTCTGGAACTTTTCTTTGGCAGAAATGCAACTCCAAATATAACCACTAAAAAATCATTAATTTGCTCTGGTGAATCAAATTTTTAGACTTTCCCATAGTGACCAGAGCCAATTCTTCATTTTCTAAGAATGCTCAAAGAAGCATGTGTTGTTCCTTGGCCTTAGACTTAAAAAACACGTATCATTTGACATTTCTGATTTCCACAGAAGGAATTCAATTTGCCTTTGTCTTGAATAATTTAAGAAACAGTTAAATTTAGTAGTTGCTTAAATATCAACAGCATATTTGATTCTTTTTAAACTTAGCTATGATGAAAATTAAAAGGTTACTTTGAATCATGTATAATACCCCCAAATTTAGAAGTTCTAATATGCTGTTTTTTTTATACTGATGTTATTATATATCTATTTAAATAAACATTGCTAAAAAGTAACTTGAATATTTTCTATTTGGGTATCAGTTACCATGGCAATTAGAAGAAAAACCTGCAGATCATAGAGCTAGTATGCTTAATAGCATGCTCAATATGCAGGGAAAACTTACTACTGGCACTTAACGCTATATTCTGCCCTCTCTTCTAAATCCATACAACCCCTCAGAGCCCTGAAAAGAACGGTGAAAGGAACCAAAATTAGAAATGTGAAACACAAACAACAAAAAACCAATCAATGAGTGCTAAACCAATCTGAAAAGAGGAATAAAGATGTGAGGTTCAAAACCACATATGTGGGGCAAAGTTTGTGACCCTAAGCTTTCTCCAGACATTCCTAGATAGAGGTACTAGTGACCTCCATCTATAAGATGGAATCCATCCTACTTCCTAAATAAGCCTGATCATGTCAAGGAAGGTATTAACAACCTCAAACTAGTGGGACCTAGAATTAGTCTTGTTTCAATTGGTTTGGATTCCATTGTAGCTGAAGTGACCAAGAAATGTTGTAGCTGTAGGGATTACCTAGAGGATTTCAACTTGTAATTAAGAAGGTGGAGGCATTTAAGTTAAAAGGAACAGCATTCAAAAGGACATGCGTGGTAGAAATGGCACAGTTTATTCAGGAGACTCAAGGCACTTTTAATGGATAGAATACAGTGTGTGGGGGGGCCGGCCCGGTGGCGCACTGCTACAGTGCGCCACTTGGGAGTGTGGTGGCGCTCCCGCCGAGGGTTTGGATCCCACATTCGGACCGGTTCCCCTCACTGGCTGAGTGAGGTGCGGGAGCAACACCGAGGGTTGCGATCCTGTTGCCGGTCCCGGTTCGGTACGGGCGCGACACTGAGGGTTGCGATCCATTGCCGGACACGAAAAAAGACCAAAAAAAAGGGGAAAAAAAAGAATACAGTGTGTGGGGGAACCCTTTTGTGGCTAGAGGTCAAAAAGTCAAGGAACATTTTAAGCCACGTTAATGAGTTTGAACTTTATTATTTAGATAAATATTTCTCAAAGAAGCAGCATTACCCCATATGATACATTTTGAAAATGGGTGACGGGGTTATAGTATGTCATAACTATAGTAAAACTATATTGCAAGAACCATTAGCGTATAGTAGAAAATGGAAAAGAATAAAAGTTAGTCTTCAGTGCCCAAAACTGTTATGAAAATTTGTCCCACATTCAACAGGACTTTCGAATGTTCCACTGGTTTTTCCATTAGAAAACTAATTTCTGGGCCGGCCCGGTGGCGCACTGCTATAGTGCGCCGCTTGGGAAGTGCAGCTGCGCTCCTGCCAAGGGTTCGGATCCCACATACAGACCGGTTCCCGCTCACTGGCTGAGCGAGGCGCGGGAGCAGCACCAAGGGTTGCGATCCCGTTGCCGGTCCTGGTCCGGTACGGGGGCGACACTGAGGGTTGCGATCCGTTGCCGGACACAGAAAAAGACAAAAAAAAAAAAAGAAAAGAAAACTAATTTCTAATAACCCAATTATAGAAACTAAAACTGTTTTTTTAAATAAATCTGGTATACTTTTGTACAGTTTTAATGCACAGTGAGTTTTGCATGAATGGGACCACTTTGTAAATCAGGAGCAAGTTAAAAAGTTTTATTTGAACTTTTTAAAAAGTTGTTTACCATTTTGTAAAATCATACCATTGGTACCAATACTTTTGTTATATTATTTATTTATTTTTAGTTTAAATCTTCAAAGGCTTTAATCTTACTCAGTAATTTGAAAGTTTTTAGACTTTTTTTTTTTTCCTTGATGGCTGGCTGGGACAGAGATCCAAATCCATGGCCTTGGTGCTATAAGGCTGCAATCTAACCAACTAAGCTAACCGGCCAACCCAAAAGCTTCTTCATTTTGCTGCTTCTGTATATTAATCTGTTTACTTACAAGTTTAAATAATTAAATTGGCATTATTTTAATTGAGAAATCGTAATTGCATTACATTTATACAGTGCAATGTGATGTTTTGATATATGTATAGAATATGGAATGATTAAATCAAGCTAATAACATATCCATCATATCCCTCTTATTATTTTGAAATATATAATACATTATTATTGACAGTAGTCACCTTGCTGCACAATAGATATCAAATCTTATTCCTCTTTTCTAGCTGAAACATTTTACCATTGGATAGGCAACTTCCCACTTTCTTGCCTTACTCCCCAATTGTGGTAACCATTTCTCTACTCTCAACTTCTTCGATTCAACTATTTTTAGATTCCACATATAAACGAAATCATGTGATATTTGTCTTTTTGTGCCTGGTTTATTTCACTTCGCATAATGTCCTTTAGATCCATCTATGTTGTCCCAAATGACAGAAGTGTGTTACTTTTTAAGGCTGAATAGTATTCCATTGTGTATATATACAAGATTTTCTTTATGTATTCATCTGTTGATGGACTCAGATTGATTTTTCATCTTGGCTATTGTGAGTAATGAAAATGAACATGACATTTTGTTCATTCTTTCTAAAAACCAATTCTTAGTTTTGTTAATATTTTCTATTGTTATTCTAGGCTCTATTTCATTTAGTTCTGCTCTGATCATTGTTCTTTGTTACTTTTTCTAACTTTGGTCTTAGTTTGTTCTTCATCTAGTTCCCTGAGTTGTAGCAATAGATTGTTTGAGATCTCTCTTCATTTTTGATATAGGCATTAATTGCTACAAATTTCACTCTTAGAACCACTTTCTCTGCATTTCATTAGTATTGTTGTGTTGTACATTCATTTTCATATGCCTCAAGTTATTTTATTTCACTTTTGATTTTTTCTCTGGCCCCACCAGTCACTAATCATGTCCTAAAGGCCCCATCTCTTAATAATATCACATTGGGATTTAAGTTCCAACATGAATTTTGGAAGGGACACAAAGATGAAGACCACAGCACCACCACCTTTATGTATTCATAGCAAATGCCATATTTTCTATTATCACATTTCTAAATCTGTAACTCAATTAAAAATTACTGTGTATTACTATTGCACATTATGAAAACTTCCATTCTGGCACTCATTATGTACACGGCTTTTTGGCTGGACTTAGAACATCTCAAATACAAAAACCCTGCTGTGTTTGCCTTTAAGTCCACAACTCCCTGACGCAGTTGGCACACAGAAAATTCACAGCTTTTGACAGCTTAAATTGCAACTTACTACTAAAATGTTGTATATGCAAAGTGCACAGAAACAATCCTTGTCATATAGTGTGAATAACCTTATGATTTTTTAAAGTTATCTCATTGTTTATTTCTTAAGGTTATTTGTAATATTAATTAAGTTAATTGATTTGAAATTTGGCTCTAGTTGTTTTTTTTTTGTTTGTTTGTTTTGTATTTTTACTTATGTACCCTAAGAATTAAAAGGTAATTAATCAGGCACACAGAATATACTTTAAAACTATTTAATACATAAATAATAAGGAGTTCAAAAGAGTAGTTCTACGTGTGTAACTGCACAGAACTTTAGTTCTAGTCCAAATGCCTAGAACTTTAATCTCATTGTATATAACTCGGATAAAAGGATGTGTATTCTTTTCTGATATTTACTTTTCTTATTTGTTTTAACCTTTAGCATTATCATGTTTAGTCTTTTAAATTTATTTGCTATTTCATCATGCTTTATTGAATTCTATCTATTCTACTACTGAATTTCATAATTCTAAAGAAATAAACACCTTTTATGAATTACAATTTCTACGTATTTTCTAAAATGCACAAGATTTATGATACACAATGCTGGGGCTAGTCTTTTCTTTCTTTGAAGATCTTTTCACAGTTCAAATAACAGATTTATTTTAAGATATAAAAATAAAAATTTATGTCTATCTAGTCTGTCTACTAGATTTCAGGCACATAATGCTGGACATAAATATTTATTTTAATTTTTGGGCTAACTTTATAAGATAGATACACCGTGATGCTAACAAGGAATCAGAGAATCAGTAATATTATATAACTTGATAGATATTATAAAAATATTGAATAACACAACTGGCATTGAAATTTGGATCTGTGTGTCTAAATAACGTAAGTTATTTTCTCCATACTTAAGTGCTCTTATTGTGTTGATTCATCTGTGCAGCATCAAACTGATTTAGAACTGAAGAAAATCAATGCCACGAAAACCATCAGTGTTACCTTGGCTTCCAGTTATACAGGACACATTTATTGAGTGGAAAATAGCTAAGTTAAAATGTTAGAATTTATGAGGTCAATATCTAAGACCTGTCAAAGGGATGATGGTTCTGGTCATTTGCAAACTTCTAGAGACAATCTTTGGGGAAGGTATCACTGAAATCATCTCTTCCACAAATCAGCCTTCTTTCTTTCACCTTCTAGTAACTCTTCTGATATCCTGCTATGGAAACCTAGGGATAAATAGAAAAGTACCCTTTCTGTTCATTTGTACTCTGTAACAGACTACGGATTCTTATGTCTTGTGTAGAATTTTTGATAACTTAAATAAAAAAGTCTTTGTTTTGTGCTGCTCAAGACAAATATTTATGCTTGTCATTAAAACAGAATTATGTGTGCACCTGACTGAGGATAAAATGTGTAAAAATAGATTTAAGATGCCAAAATAATGGTAAAAATTAAACAGAGTTAATGATAAGAAAGCTGTTTAAACAAAGGAATGAAATAGTGAAGAGAACATAGAAACTTTGTTCCTCAAAATGCCATAGAGCCACATTACACTATATATGTATTCTCGTAAATGCAGTTAATAACAAATAACATGTCATGCACTTTTCTTTTATGTATCCCACTTGCTCATTATAAATAGATAAACCCATGGCTAGGTTATTTCTCTTAGACCTAGTTTATTATTCTTTAACTATAATTTATTTAACACCTAGAAGGTGTCAAGTTGTGCTGAGATCCTTATACATTAATGAAGAACACTTCACAGTCAAATCCACCAGACAAAAATCAAATGAAATTGTGTTACGGTGTGATAAGCAAAAGGATAGCAGCATTTGCCAATATAGATATAGTACGAAACACTGCTGCTTTTCTGTGGATATAAGGCTGAAGTTAAGATCATTTGGATTTTCTTCTTCATTTTACACTATTTTTTTGCTATTGGCCAATGTCATTATTTCTGGATTAATATTGGAAACATGACAAGTCAAATTATAGCAGGCAAATTAAGATCTTAATAAGCAGATTTTCTTCTCTGCCTTAATTTTTGATCTCCAATTTTGTGGGAGTTTATATGGTCATTCTGCTATAAGGGCTAAATGTAGTCATTATTGAGAATAAAAGTGTGAACTGCAGGTATCTTTAGTATCATTCCATCTCTTTTCAGTTCTTTGTATTGAATAATCAGCAAATTATCCAATATGAAAAAGTTATAATATTTTTTTTTTTGTCTTTTTCATGACCGGTAAGGGGATCGCAACTCTTGGCTTGGTGTCGTCCGCACCACGCTCAGCCAGTGAGCGCACCGGCCGTTCCTATATAGGATCTGAACCCACGGTGAGAGCGTCGCTGTGCTCCCAGCGGTGCACTCTCCCGAGTGCACCATGGGGTCGGCCCAAGTTATAATATTTTTAATATGCATACATTCTTTCACTAAAACAGTCTAAACAAAATAAATTTCACTATGGTCTTAAACATGGCCTCCATTTGTCTCTAGGCAATGTCCAGGTCAACAGAGAATTTTATTGTTCTCCGCCAGTTTCGGAAAATGCTTTTTTCCCCACCAAGTATGTTCACAAACTCAAAAACTACCGTTTTGTTGGTAATCACAAGGAATAATACATGGTTCTATTGAGGCTTTATTATATTTTAAATATTATGATGAAAATGCAGAATTCCTCATGATTATTTCCATCCTATACATTCTCCAATTATCCTTAGGCCTTCAGTTTGGAATCAGAGAAACAAAGTTTGTGTTCTCATCTAGATTTGAGATAAGACATCCTCAGTTTCTCCAAGTCTGGGTCTCAAACCACTCCCCAGGAGTTCAGGCCCTTTCTCTGGGGCCTGATCTAGGAGAAACTTACTGTCACATGTTGCACCTATTTTTGAGGAAAACATGGGAAGATAGAGATGACAGGAGGCAAGTTTGATCAATTTCAGTTGTGGAGAATGCACAACAAAAAGAGTTTGTCACACATGAAAAAATGCTCACCATCACTCATCATAAGGGAAATTCAAATCAAAACCAGTTTGAGATACCATCTCACTCTAGTTAGGATGGCTAATATCCAAAAGACTGAGAATGATAAANAGATCTACCATATGACCCAGCTATCCCACTGCTGGGAATGTACGCAGAGGAATGGAAATCATCAAGTCGGAGGTATACCTGTTCCGCAATGTTCACTGCAGCACTCTTTACAATAGCCAAGAGTTGGAACCAGCCCAAATGTCCATCATCAGAAGAACAGATAAGGAAACTGTGGTATATCTTCACAATGGAATACTACTCTGCTGTAAAAAAAAATGAAATACTACCATTTGCAACAACGTGGACAGACTTAGAGAAAATTATATTAAGTGAAACAAGTCAGGCACAGAAAGAGAAATACCACATGTTCTCATTTATTGGTGGGAGATAAAAATAAATAAATTCACACACACACACACACACA
>NW_007732436.1:0-2232 GCF_000696425.1 Galeopterus variegatus | reverse complement strand
AAAAAAAATGAAATACTACCATTTGCAACAACGTGGACAGACTTAGAGAAAATTATATTAAGTGAAACAAGTCAGGCACAGAAAGAGAAATGCCACATGTTCTCACTTATTTGTGGGAGCTAAAAATAATAAATAAATAAATAAATAATAAAGAGAGGGAGGAAGAAGACTCAACAATCACAACAATTCCTTGAACTTGTTAAGAAAAATGAACAGTATTATGTTGTTGGGGGGAGGGAAGAGAGTGAGGAGGGGAAGAAGAACAGGTCAAGGGACACGAAAATCAACTATAATGTATATTGAGAAGTTAAAATAAAAAAATAAAAAATAAATAAATTTTTAAAAAAGTTAATCTTTCAATGACTCTCTACTGCAGGCTCTAAAGAGCACCAAATATACTTTAAGTATACTCGGTGTATATGCTGGAATCTGACCACTGCATAGGTGCCAAAAGAAACAAACACAGCATGCGCAAAGGTAAGAGTTACATAACTGGGAACCACTGCTCTAGTTAAATATTCATAGATAGCATGAATATATAGACAGCCCACTATAAAGGTAGAATCCAAGAGCAAGTTAGGTTGCCACTCACTCTCGAGCCAGTCCACACTTTCCCTGGGAAGTGTGTATTCCTTACTTTTTGCATTAAACTTGCTTTCACTTTGTACTTTGACTCTGCTCTTGAATTCTTTCCTGCTGCAGAATCAAGAACCTGGTAGGGGACAGGGTTGAGGTGAATTATCTGACCTCCCCAGACCCTCCTCTCTAGTAACAGATTCACAGTAAGCCTTAAACAGAGCCTTAGATATTGCAAAGAGAGCAGGATAGAAGAAAATCTCCTCTACCCTGTTTTAGAAAATAGAGATCTTCTCACTGAAACTTCTCAAACACAGTTTCAATTGTATCCTAAGCCTCAGAGATGTGCAAATAACCTCAAATTAGTTATTCATCATTATCAAAAAAAGTAATAATTGGCTCTCTAAATGGCAGTGTGTTCTCCAAAGCGAGGCTTCCTGCTTTCCCGGGCAAGATGGTTGCTAAGCCCACACAGTCATGTGCTAGTCATCCTGGGTTTCCCCTGCAGTGGGGGACTTTGCCACAGAAAGAGCACTATGGAAGCCACACAATGTTGGACCCTGGCAAACATTACAGTTTTCAGCAATAGTGAGGGTAGGAGAAATACTTTGCATAAACAAATGGGGTGTACTCTAAAATCCAAAAATTGTGATTTGTTGATTTTTTTTTAGTGATGTGTTTTTAGTCCATTCTCCTTTCCCTTTCTGTATCATCTATAGGTATTTTCTTTGTGGTTTGCAAGAGGCTTATGTAAAACATCTTATAATTATAAGTCTATTTTAAGCTGATACCCTCAATTCCATGAAAAAAACTCTATACTTCCCCTTCTTATCACTATTCCCTGCACTTTATGCTTTTAATGTCATAGTTTACATGTTTTATACAATATGATTTTTAAAAGGGCAAAGAACTATAGATAATTTTTCAGAGAAGACAAATAGAAGGCCAGTAGGCATATAAAAATGTGTGCATTGTCATTAATAATCAGTGAAATGCATATCAAAACCACAATGAGATTTTACCTCACACCTGCCAGGATGATTGTTATAAAAATTACAAAATATAGCAGGTGTTACAGATGATGTGAAAAAACATGAACACTTGTACATTGTTCATGGAAATGTAAAACAGTGCAGCCACTATGAAAAACTGTACGAAGATTCTTCAAAAAAATTAAAAATAGAATTACCATATGATCCAGGAATCCCATTTCTGGGTGTATATTCAAAAAATTGAAATTTGAATCTCAAAAAGATATCTGCACTCATTAATCACAAAAGCCAGTGTAAGGAAACAATCTAAATGTCTATAAGTGGATGAATGTGTAAAGAAAATGTGATATGTACAAGCAATGGAATATTATTCAGCCTTTAAAAATAAAGAAATTTTGGCTGGTGATCTGGGTACCCAATGGTGAAAGAAACAGCTGCTGCTGTCCAGAGTAAATTAGTCACAAAGAAATCTGCTCCTCATGCTGTCTCCTGGCTTCCCATAAATGCCTGAAGCCTAGCCTTGGAGCTGAAAGCAGCAGGTCTGGATCTAGAAACAGAGCCATTTGAAAAAGCCATTTGAGGGATTCTAAGATGGTGACGGGCCTGGAGCGGCCATGCCAGGAGACAGCGCAACCCTGAGAAGTGTGTGCTGTGATACCAGAGT
>NW_007732435.1:121890-133139 GCF_000696425.1 Galeopterus variegatus | reverse complement strand
GAATCTAATAGTAAAATATTTTAGTTTGAATTTTATTTGCTTTTATTTTTACTTCTTTTTTCCTATTAATTTGTTTGTATTTTACAAACGTATTGATCTATGATGAGGTAGAGTTTTATTTTATTTATTTATTTATTTGTTTGTTTGTTTGTTTGTTTGTTGGTGGAATAGGAAGTCAGCTTTTATTCAGGAATACTGGTGACCTGAGGAGAGATGTTAGGCCGACCCAACTCTCTGGTGAACCTAAAGGAAAATGGCCAGACTAAAACCATCTTCCCATAAACCTAAAGGAGAATGGCCAAACCAAAACCATTTCCAAGACTCAGGTTTACTGAGNACACACACACACACACACACACAGGCTTAGGCTGTTTGACTGCGTTCACTCTCCTGAGCAGGATTTTTTTCTGCCATCTGGCAAAGATGAAAAGAATAGAGGGTGAAGAGAACAGACTATTAATACAAATAAATAATACAAGGCACTTTATATTATTCAACACTTTCCAAATTTCAAAGCACTTTCACATATTTGATCCTTATAAATCAGTGAAATGCCAGGGCAAGTATTATTATTCCCATTTTACAGATAAGGAAAGCTGAGTCTCAAGGAAGTTAAATGGCTAGCCGAAAAGTTATACAGTTCGCAAGTGGATGGAACCCACACTCGCATCTTCTGGCACTATTCCAGGGTTCTTTCCGCCACACCAGATGTCTAGCAGGCTCAAGCTGAAAAACTGGTGACATAATTTTTCAAATTCCTTTCTGTCCACCCATAAGTTGCAAATTCTCCCACAGTCACAGCTGTCTAATGTTTCCAATCCCTATAGATGTTTTGGAAACCAATCTTGCCTAAAATCTCTCTTCCCCCTGTCTGGCCTACTGTGGATCTGAATTTCCACTATTTGAGGTCACTCCTCTGGCTAATGAGCTGGACTTCACCGTGCAGACCAGTTTTTCTCAGTGTTGTTCCTGAGGTACCTGCATCAGAAATACACTGAGAACATGTTAAAAATATACATTCCTGGGCATCATCCCAAATTCATGGAAGCAGATTCCCTTGGCAATGTGTTTAGGAATTTGTATTTTTAACAAGCTTCCCATGCTGTTACCGGCTTTAAAGTTGGGAACCACTGCTTTCAGCAATGAAAAGCCAGGGATGTTTTAAGCCAGAGATTAGAATCATCAAAGGGTTATTTTAAGAAGATAACCCTGGAAGCAATGTTTAGCATGAGCTGGAGTGGAAAGAGACTAGAGTCTAGGAGAACTGTCTGAGATTGTTACAGTAGCTTGAGAAGCAGAATGGGAGGGAAGGATAAATAAAGGAAGAGGAAGAAAAACCGTTAGGGGCATCACATACGAGCATACTTCAAAAATTTCATGGAAAGCAGAATTAAAAGAAAACACAAATCTTTCCGTGAACTTTTTGAAGAACCCTCATAAGCCACCATAATTTTTTATCTTTGTTTTCTATAAAATGTCTATACTTACTGTACATTTCTTCTTTCATTTCATCTAGGCTCTTATCCACTACCAACAAGCCAGGTTAACTCTATGAGCATGTTTCATCAGGGCCACAGTCCAGCTCCTATCTGTGTACATGCTGCACTTCACACAGAGGGATTTAGCTATGCTTCATTCTAGACCACTTAACTAGCATCCTGTGACTACAATCGAGTTCCTTTGCTAAATTCACTTAGATCTGAAGAAAAGCCTGCAAGCTTTCAATATAGACGTCCAAAGCATTTCAAATTCACTGCTAAAACTACAATTCTCCAGGTTTTTCACGTGTGCTAGAGAATTTCACGGGAGCATCTCTCTACAAATCATCCTGGGTGACTCGCATTTCATTCCGTAGGAGTTGAAACCACAGAATATTTCACAGAATACATTAGGAAGGTTTTCACTTTCATTTGTTTCTTTTCTCTTCACTTCCTCTGTTCTCACTCTCTCTCTCTCTCCATACACATACACACACACACACATACACACACACACACACACACATGAAGTCATCCCTCAGTATCCATAAGGGATTGGTTGCAGGACCCCCGCAAATACCAAAACCCACAGATGTTCAAATCCCTCATATAAAATAATGTAGTATTTGCATATAACCTATGCACATCCTCCCGTATTCTTTAAATCATCTCTAGATTACTTATAATACCTAAGGTAATATAAATGCTATGCAAATAATTGTCACTGTATTGTTTAGGGAATAAGAAGAAAAAAATGTCTGTACATGTTTAGTACAGATACAACCATCTTTTATATATATATATATATATTATCAATCCTCAGTTGGTTGAATCCACAGATGCAGAACCCATAGATACAAAGAGCCAAATATATATAGCTCACATTTAAATGGTGGTCAAGCATTGCTCTTGAATGTTTTTAAGTTTTTATCTTTCTCACAGCAGTTGCTGAGAAATCACATCAGCCTAGAATTCGGAATGCCAAAGTTCTAGTTCCAGTTTTACAACTGACCTGATAGGACCTTGAGAAATTCAACTCTCCCTTCTGGAGCTCAGTTTCTTCTCCTGTAAAATGAGAAGATTGGACTAGCTGGTATCCATGGTCACTCTAATCCAAACATTCTACATTTTTTTTTCCTTTTTGTCTTTTTTCGTGACCGGTAAAGGGATCGCAACCCTCGGTGTCACGCCCGTACTGCGACCGGCAACGGGATCGCAACCCTCGGTGTCGTGCCCGCACTGCGCTCAACCAGTGAGCGGACCGGTCTCTATATGGGATCCGAACCCTCGGCGGGAGCGCCACCCTCTACCGAGTGCGCCACCGGGCCGGCCCCAACATTCTACATTTTTAGGTTGACTTCTCTGGATCCCTTCCAGCAACAAGAAAGTTTAAAATCTCCAGATCCAAATTACTATTTGGTTCATTTGAGTTCAGAGCTTTTAAAATGTCTCTAAGAGTGTGCACTAGAGCCTTATGCTACAGCAGCAGAGCTATAATAAAGTTGGTTTAGCTACTGAACTGTCTGCCCACACATATTTCTCATGACAACTTTTTAAATCAGGTTTAGTGAAACTAGATAAGGGAGGGGAACGTTAGTGAAATGAGCAGTCATCCTAGCATCTGGTCACATCAGGGAAGTGTCATATGCCTTTCACTCACCACAGGGCTCTCTATGAATGCTTTTCATCACCTTCTTCCTCCTACCATCACACTCACCAAGAAACACGTGCTGATGCCAAACACACATATGGTGCTGCATTCGCAGTCCTGAGATGAACAAGGCATGTTCTGTGCTCTCCTGGAGCTCACTAGACACTCGGGGGCAGTGTGAGAAGGGGGTGCATGAATCTTAATACTCAAAAATGCAGCCAGAAATGCAACTGTTCATGGAGTTAAAAGCTGCAAATGGTTTTTGTTTGGGTTTTCTTTTTTTGTTTGCTTGTTTGTTTTTCCCTTTGTTTTGGGGTTTTTTTTAATGCACTGATGCTAATCATAAATAAGCAAAGATCCATAACCTAGTGTCCATAGTTCTTTAAACCTCATCCCATTTTTCAGTAATTAGACAGCATTCCTATTATCTCCTAATTCATGTTCTATCACAATATGGATACCATTCATTCATTCATATTTGATAAATGTTTACTAAATAAATGCCTACTATGTGCCAGGCACTGTGTAAGGGATTAGGAATTTTCTCACAAATGGGACAGACACAGTCTCTGCTCTCATGATGCTTAAAATCTGTGAGGCAAGGGTCGATGAGAGATAGTAATCAAATATCTATAGGAATAAAATGTGATCTATATTATACATATATGTTTTACAGACACAGACACACCCACTTGGAAAAATGTCAGGAAGTATATACACCCTAATGGCAATGGTAATATTTGCTGCAGGGTAGGATTATGCGATTTTTTTCCTTTTCTTCCCTATAGTATTTTGTGCATCCTCTGATCTTTCTGCAAGCATTACACTTTTATAAGAAAAAGCAATTTTTGTTGTAAAGGTTGTATGCTTCTGAAGATTTATTGACATAGGAAAATGTCATATATTGCTAAAAACTCAAGTTGCAAAACAGTATTACAACAAAATTTCATTTTGATTATAGAATGCAGTAATAAGAGACTAGAAGGGCATATACCAAAATACTAACAGCAGTTATCTTTGGAGCGATGATAGATATTTTTTTTCTTTTACGCTTTTTCTAAATTACCTAAGATCTCTACCTTGAGCATGTAACTTTTTATTTATTTTATCCTTGGAATCTCACCACCTCTAGGAAGCCTTCTCTGACCATCACCATTCCCGGCTCACTTGATCTCCCTCTGCTGGGCTCCTATAAAACTTGTGAAATCTACAATACTGCCACATTAACATCAAGCACGAGATACTGTTCATCATTATTTTTCTTGTGAGCTCTCTGAGGTTATTTGATTTCTTTCACCCACACTAGTATTTGCTCATGGTGAGTAAATACTGGTAACTTCATTGATTAGTCTCAACTAACGTGTTTAGGTTGGGCTGTGAGTCCTGCAGGCTGCAGAACTGGCCCCAGCAGCCCCCGCACCTTGTTCCTAGCTCTGTCTCCCAGACTGCTTGTTGCCTTCATCTTCTGACACAGACTGTGCCTCTGACGGGTAGAAGCTCATTTCTAAACAGAGTTTTTCTGCCTTAACCCATCAAGGTTCACTGTGAAAAGAGGAGCCAGCAGATGGAACAGAAGGCAAGGGCTCATTATTATAGAACAGAATTTATTACCCATAGAATTCCTGAGTCACTGCCACTGGGCAAAGAAATAGAGATGGGGAGAATGTCGAGCCTGGAAGGGAGATAAGAGAGAAGTTCAAGCTTACTGGTGAAGAATCAGGGGACAGAGATCGTAAGCGATGTGCTCTGGGCCCCACGAAACATTGGTGGCAGGGTCGCTCCTCCCACCGCAGCAACCTGAAAGATAAACTGAAATACAAAACGATCTGCAGAGAACAAGGGGACAATGATGTTAAAGGGGGAACTTCCGCATCTGGCTCACGTTCTGAATTCTTGCATCTTTTACAAGGAGACTGCATGATGTGTATAAATTGGTGATTAATGTTCGACCCTAATGAAGATATACCTTTTTTTTTTTCCTTTTTGTCTTTTTTACTGACCAGTAACGGGATTGCAACCCTCGGTGTTGCGCCCGCACCGCGCTCAGCCAGTGAGCGGGAACCGGTCTCCACATGGGATCCGAGCCCTCGGCGGGAGTGCCACCACGCTCCCCAGCGGTGCACTCTCCAGTGCGCCCCCGGGCCGGCCCTGAAGATATACCTTTTTTTTTTTCCTTTTTGTCTTTTTTACTGACCAGTAACGGGATTGCAACCCTCGGTGTTGCGCCCGCACCGCGCTCAGCCAGTGAGCGGGAACCGGTCTCCACATGGGATCCGAGCCCTCGGCGGGAGTGCCACCACGCTCCCCAGCGGTGCACTCTCCAGTGCGCCCCCGGGCCGGCCCTGAAGATATACCTTTTTTTTTTTCCTTTTTGTCTTTTTTACTGACCAGTAACGGGATTGCAACCCTCGGTGTTGCGCCCGCACCGCGCTCAGCCAGTGAGCGGGAACCGGTCTCCACATGGGATCCGAGCCCTCGGCGGGAGTGCCACCACGCTCCCCAGCGGTGCACTCTCCAGTGCGCCCCCGGGCCGGCCCTGAAGATATACCTTTTTTTTTTTCCTTTTTGTCTTTTTTACTGACCAGTAACGGGATTGCAACCCTCGGTGTTGCGCCCGCACCGCGCTCAGCCAGTGAGCGGGAACCGGTCTCCACATGGGATCCGAACCCTCGGCGGGAGTGCCACCACGCTCCCAAGCGGTGCACTCTCCAGTGCGCCCCCGGGCCGGCCCTGAAGATATACCTTTTTAAAATAAAAATGTACTAATCTGACAAACAAACAGCTTTTACTAATAGCATCATCTCTCTGGACAAGTTTCTGAAACTGCCTGGCTTCTTATCAAATTCACACAGCACCCTCCAGCAGCAAGGCATGAGGTTAAGAGAGCAGACACCAGGATCAGACAGGTTCAAGTCTGAATGTAAACTACTTCTTGCTAGCTGTGTGGCTTGGGCGAGTTAATTAACCTCCTTGTGCCTGTTTCCTCAGCAGTGGAGCCTGGAGATAATGGTATTACATAGCTCACAGGGTTAGCATAAGCATTAAGCAAGATAATGCTCTGAAAGGTGCCTGGAGCCTCACAGTCACTTTGAGAACTGCTTTTCACCGTCCCCTTCCTTGAGGCTACTGTTACTGCTAACCACTGCTCCCCGGGCTGGTTTTGTGACACAGGACAGAAGTTGCTTCTCATTCAGCTGCCCTACTCAAGTTGCTCTCGTTTCCTGGAATAACTTCCTCTCTTCCTTTGACCCATCAAAAGCCTGAATTTTTTACCAGACTCAGCTCAAGTTTCACCTCTCCCGAAATGATCCTCAGATCACTGTCACACAAATATCCCCCTCTCCAAATGGTGACATGTGTTGGGAGGTGGCAACAATATTTAAATATATGAGCAAACACAGTGAAAGAACACAGGGAAGAGGGAAGAAAACTAAGCTTGGGAGTCAAAAGGCTCTGAGTAGAAACTGCTCATCTGCCAACTACCAGCTGTGTGACCGGGAACCAATCACCTTAAACTCTCTCAGCCTTCATCTCTTTATTGTTAAATAAGCTTTATAATCCCTCCAGCCATTATTCTATCAGGAACAGTCTGATAGAGAACAGCATTAAGGATGAGAGCGAGCAGGAAAAGAACAGAAGGTAAGAAAGGAGAATCAAAGGCAGGAGAAAGGACCTGGGGTGAGAGGTGATGGCAAAGGACAGAGCTCAGTTCAGGACAGCGCAGGGACTATGTGTCCATCATTGGGGGAAAGTCTGTCATGATTCCTGTGGGAAGAGCCGGAGGGGCCTTGTGCCAACAGCTTGGTGAAGATAATAGTTTCTATCAGAAAGCAAAGCAGGTAAAAATGGCCTTAGTTAGGAGAAGACCTGAGAAGGGGAGGAAAAGGCAACAACTTATCCTTCAGAGTGTCCACAAAACAGCCTAAGTTGGATGCTTAGTTACAAGCTGTGTAAGTAGGGACTGCTTTGTATTGAATTCAGCTACATAGTGTTGGAGGCACATTCCTTTGGCAGTAGTTTGGGGCTCCTTAGCACATTTTCCCCCATCTCTTATTTTTACAACAGCCCTGGACTCACAGAGATAGACAGATGACTCAGATCAACCAATCAGAATATCCTGTTTCCAGGGATGCTATTCAAAATATTTCATAACCAGCACAGCAAGGGCATCCATGGTCAGGATGGGCTCCTGCCACGGAGAACCAGAATGACATACTGACATGTACTGGCTGAAGGTCAGCCCTGCCAGCTCCCCTGGGCACAGGAGGAGTCCAGCTGTGGACCTAGGACCAAGTGGGACCAATTGGATCTTTCCCTGGGAATGAAAAATGGACCTTAGGAAAAAAGAAGCAAAGTTCCTTACATCAGGATAGCTAAGATGTGAAGCCTAAGATAAGAGAGCTGAATGAAAACAATCAGACAAGCAGGAAAGAGAGAGGAGCAGAGAGAAAACCCTGGTGACTTTGTGTCCTGATCCTCAAGTCCCAGGTCCTGCAGTTCTTTCTTTATTTCTGTGGTCTGCACCACCATCCTTCTCAGATACCTGAGCCAATCAACCCTTATTTTTTCTTAATCTTGTTCAAATCGGGCTTGTCACGTACAATCGGGTTTTGACTAAAACTCCTCTGCTCATGGTGGCAGACCTTTGCTGTGCATAAGAAGTGGCCATGTACCAAATTAATTACAGTATAAAGACAGGGACTATCAGAAGGAGAAAGGAAGGAGAGGCCCTGAATCTGGGGATTCACTCTTGGGTGAAAAAATCTCCACTCACAGCACCTTTGGCCACTGATGATGGTTAATCTAAGACAAGCATCTGCTGAAAATTAAGCCTTGGAGCCCCACAGTGCCCCTCCTGTCATAGCAACCCTGTCCCAGACTAACTCCCCCAGGCCTCGGGTGTCTGGTCTGCTTCACGTTAACATGCCCCTCTCCTGTTCCGCAATATCATAGGCTCTGCTGAAAATTAAGCCTTGGAGCCCCACAGTGCCCCTCCTGTCATAGCAACCCTGTCCCATACTAACTCCCCCAGGCCTCGGGTGTCTGGTCTGCTTCACGTTAACATGCCCCTCTCCTGTTCCGCAATATCACAGGCCCAGGTTGTTTCAAGCAAGCAAATTCCATTGGAACAAGCTATGACTCTCTTAGCATTCCCCAGGAGGTTTTGTATAATAAATGCCCAATGAATGCTTACATCATAAAAGAGTGGCCACATACCACAACGCAAAGCTTCTCAGACTCCTGACCAGTCAGGACAGCTGCCTCGGTCTATAGTGGATAGGCGCAGCTGACAGACATGTGGGCAAACAGCTAATAGCCCAAGTCCCTGGTGACCAGAATTCAAATGACCAAAACCATGGGTTTGTCAGATCCACATCCCGGTGACCTTGATTATGAGCAGTGAGTAGGGAAGGTTGCGTGAGGTTGTAAAAGTCTCAGCACATCTTTATATTAAAGAAAAATCCCTGAAGAGCTCAGTAAAAGCCTGTACAGAGAATACCTTCAGGGTTTTTTTTGTTTTGTTTTTTGTTTTTTTCCTTTTTGTCTTTTTTCGTGTCCGGCAACGGATCACAACCCTCAGTGTCGCGCCCATACCGGACCAGGACCGGCAACGGGATCGCAACCCTCGGTGCTGCGCCCGCACCTCGCTCAGCCAGCGAGTGGGAACCGGTCTGCATGTGGGATCCGAACCCTCGGCGGGAGCGCCGCCGCACTCCCAAGCAGCGCACTGTAGCAGTGCGCCACTGGGCCGGCCCGAGAATACCTTCAGTTCATCTCACCTAGAAAAGTTTATCAAAATGGTCGGAAAACCCTAATCAGACATCACTAGGCTTAGAAATGCTATGACTTACTATAAGGCTCTACAAGGGCAGCCAATAAGACCAGAACGTGTAGGGTGAGTGGGCCATCAGAGGGCAGGTTGGTGAGAGCAGACACGCCAGGAGGCAGGACTCCACAACCACCCTCTTCCAGGTAGTACAGGGGTTCTCTAGCCTGGAGGAGTTTTGGCCCACTCCAAATAGACAGGATTCATTCACTCTCTGTTCATAAGCAATAATATGAAGCATTCATTCAATAAATGTTAGCTATCTGCCAGGCACTACACTAAGCACCTTGTATGCACTGAGTACATTAACACTTGGAGAAAGCTTGGCACAGTGTTTAGATACTTTGTAAGGGCTTAACAAATGTTAGCTATTATCACTATCACCTTCATCATCACTTTTAATCTTCACAGCATTTCCATGAGTTAGGGACTATTTGTTAGGGTTTATAGATTTTATAGATCAGGAATTGGAGGCTTCAAGAGACTGAGCTGTACGAAGTTACACAATAAGCAGATAAGCTAGGATTCCAAACCAGACAACCTGGCACAAGAGCTCTTAACCATGATGCTCTACTGCCTTGCTTCAGCTCAAAAAGGAGTTTCAAAATCCCAGGGAACAGCCTTCTGCCGGTAGTTTTTATGATACAGCTGTTATGGGTGTGACCTTGTCACTGATCCCCTGCTCCAGTGGTTCCCAGACACTACCATGCATCAAAATCACCCAGAGGTCTTCTTAAAACACAGATTCCTGGGTGCCACTCCCAGAGTTCTGATCCAGGAGGTGTGGGGTGGGGCCTG
Source organism: Galeopterus variegatus (assembly GCF_000696425.1). Taxonomy (NCBI): domain Eukaryota; kingdom Metazoa; phylum Chordata; class Mammalia; order Dermoptera; family Cynocephalidae; genus Galeopterus; species Galeopterus variegatus. The sequence continues at coordinate 123,385 of NW_007732435.1, read as the reverse complement.
AGAATTTGCATTTCTAGCAAATTCCCTGGTGACACTGATGCTGCTGGTCTGGGCACCACACTTTAACATCCACTGCCCTATTCTAGCCCTCAATTCATGTATCTACCAATCACTGAAAGAGCCAAATGAGCTTCTTTAGGTGTAAGGATGAGTTTACAACACAAATATCTCCCTCCTTCCCATCCATTCTAATTTCCTTGACTATTTAATTTAATCACTCCACACATCATTACCAAGATCCTACTGCATGCCAGCGACAGGCACTGGGAATACAGGCATGAACGCTATAGAACTGATTGCTAACATGGAGAAGCACACAGCAGATATTAACCAAATGAACACAGAAAATATACTAAATTTCAAATTGGACAAGTGCTATGAAGAATGAGAACTGGATTCTACAAGAGGAACCCTCAAGGGAGACTGTAGTCGAGCTCCACTGGCTCTTGTTTATCCAGTATACATTCTTCCCTGTTCCCCTTCTCTGCACTTCCCTCCCACCCCTTACACACACACACCCATTCTCCACACTACCTGGAGAGAAAGACCTCAAACACAGGACTCCACACCCTCCCCTAACCCAGGTCTGTCCAGGCCAGAAAAAAGATACATGAAGTGGTCTGCAGCCAAGCCTCCTTTCCCTCTGCCACATGGTGGAAGTCAGTCCCCAGGTGGGGAGAACAGCTGAAACTCAGGAGAAATAGCAGAAACAGAACATGGGAGGCACTGTTTTGTCATTTTTTAGTCCATAAATCTAGTCATGCCTGAGGTCAGCTCCATCCCTGGGCTCCCTGGTTCAGAAACAAATGAATTCCTTTTTCTGCATAATTTTCATTATTTTATTGCAAATGATCTTGATAAATACAGGAACCTAATTTATATTTGAGTGTGATGCTTCTTTGAAGAACCAACAATTACTTTGAGACCTAAAGAATGAATAGAAGTAGCCACGGGGAGAGTTGGAATTTACAGTTCCAAACAGTTCCAGACAGAGAGAACAAGGTGTGAAAAGACCCTGACATGGGAAAGAACTTACTGCAGGAACTAAAGGCAGAGGTGGCATGGGAGGACCAGTGTGGCAGGAGAGGAGGTGGGAGAGGTAGGTGGAGTCAGACCAGGCCAGGTATGTGGTATAACTTTTTTTTTTTTTCCTTTTTGTCTTTTTTCGTGACTGGCAACGGATCGCAACCCTCAGTGTCGCGCCCATACCAGACCGGGACCGGCAACAGAATCGCAACCCTCGGTGTTGCACCCGCACCTCGCTCAGCCAGTGAGCGGCCGGTCTGTATGTGGGATCCGAACCCTCGGCGGGAGCGCCGCCACACTCCCAAGCGGCGCACTGTAGCAGTGCGCCACTGGGCCGGCCCGTATAACTTATTTTTAATATATCATTCATAACTATGAATCTACAGTTAATGTTATGATTTAAACTAAAATTACTTAACTCAAAGTTAGTTTTCTTTTTTTTTTTTTTTTTTTTTTTTTTTTTTTTTTT
>NW_007732435.1:97016-121547 GCF_000696425.1 Galeopterus variegatus | reverse complement strand
CCAGTGAGCGGCCGGTCTGTATGTGGGATCCGAACCCTCGGCGGGGGCGCCGCCACACTCCCAAGCGGCGCACTGTAGCAGTGCGCCACTGGGCCGGCCCGTATAACTTATTTTTAATATATCATTCATAACTATGAATCTACAGTTAATGTTATGATTTAAACTAAAATTACTTAACTCAAAGTTAGTTTTCTTTTTTTTTTTTTTTTTGTCCTTTTTGAGACCGGCCGCACCACGCTCAGCTGCACCACGCTCAGCCAGTGAGCGGCCGGTCTGTATGTGGGATCCGAACCCTCGGCGGGAGCGCCGCCACACTCCCAAGCGGCGCACTGTAGCAGTGCGCCACTGGGCCGGCCCGTATAACTTATTTTTAATATATCATTCATAACTATGAATCTACAGTTAATGTTATGATTTAAACTAAAATTACTTAACTCAAAGTTAGTTTTCTTTTTTTTTTTTTTTTTGTCCTTTTTGAGACCGGCCGCACCACGCTCCGCACACCACGCTCAGCCAGTGAGTGCACCGGTCATCCCTATATAGGATCCGAACCCGCGGCAGGAGCGCCGCTGCGCTCCCAGCGCCGCACTCTCCCAAGTGCGCCACGGGCTCGGCCCAAAGTTAGTTTTCTTAAGACACCTGTCTGAGTCAAAACACAACTATCCACACCCCAAACTACTCTACTATGTCCCCTTCACACTATATACACATTTCCTGCTGGATCTGCTGACTCTGGGCACAAACTCCCCTCATCCTACACTAGAAAAAAGCACATATCCTCTGGTAGCAGATGGCAGGAGATGGAATACTAAGGGTAACACTGCTCTTCCAATAACTACGTTTATGGAAAGTAACCCCCATGGGGCCAGTTAGAACTGGCTCTAACTAATAGAGGTGGCCGTGTTCTCTGATCTTCCCTCACCTGTACACAGCTCTGCTGCATTGCTTCACTAGATCGGATGTAAGGGGAATTTAAAGATGGTGGAAAATGTGGTTACTGAGAAGTGCAAACACCTGCTCCCTGAAAGTAAAGAACATTCAATATTCTTTCCTCCAGCTTTCCAAGGTCCAAAATTCTAAAAACCACACTGTAAATTTTTCGAACCCTGACATATCAATTCTTTTCCATGGACCACTTTCGTTAGTAATAGAAGTACCAGTGGCAGCTGCAGTAAATGCGTCTTTTAGACATTACTACGTGACAGGCACTGAGAGGAGCCCCTACATCCTTTGTCTCTTAAACCTAGGTAGATGGTACAATTTTTTCCAAACTACAAATACAGAAATTGAAGCTCAGAAAGGTGAATTATTATGACTGAGGATGGCTAGCAGGTAAAGGTGGGAAATGAGAATCAAACATGGATGCCAAAGCATGTGCCCATAATCACTGTTATGTGACCTTCGCCATCAAGAAACTGTGCTGACTGGAGTACAAAGCAATTTAGATCAAGGCAACAGCTAGTCTCCAGGAATGAAAGCTCCAAATGAAATAAAACAAGTAAAGGATGTACAAAGAGATAAGTAAAATGCCAAACAAATAAACACACACCACATGGTAAATTTCTCACTGTCTGGTCTAAATCTGGGGCTCAAGAGAAGCCCTATGCCTTCCTGCACGCTTCTCTGGATGGCACTTGGATCAACTGCCCACCCAGCCAATCATCCTGCATAATACACAGCATCTGGCTGCTGAAGATTCATTCCTGTGAAATCCTCTCGTGAGCCTTTGACAATCCACCTTTTTTATAAATGTCCACAGCCCCAACTGCCAAGAAGAGAAATCACCACAGTTTGTCTTAGTCATGTGATTTCTCCTAAGAGTTTCGGCTCCACTCCTTTCTAACTGGGTAATTTGAGGCAAACTATTTCCCCTCTCTGAGCCTTAGTTCTCTCATCTATGAAATTACCTTTCTTATGGGGTTGCTGTGAGGATTCCATGAAATAATTCATACACAGCATTCAACATTTGGCAAAGTGCCTGACACATGGTAAACATTTAATGAATTCCAGCTATTACTGGACATATTATTATGTATAATCTACTCCAAGAAAATATGACTTCTGAAAATCAGAATTTCTAAATACTTAAAGATGACTAACAATATTAAAGAATTTTCATTTTACAAGGATCTACTATAGAATTTTTTTTTCTTTTTTTAGATAGAAAACTTCCCTGGATGTGATTCGCTTTGTGCTATTTCTAATCACATTTCTGACACCACATGTGTCGGTTTTTTCCTCACACATCCACCAATTCTCCAACTCCAGACACCAACCGATGTCCTACAATTCAATTCAACTCTGACACTGACTTCCCAGAGTTTACACTCAGATCCACAGGTTTAAGGGTTCAGTCATACAAGACCACCCTCATTTCACATGCCAATTGCAAGTATTGGGTGGCCAGGGGACACTGTGCCCCTGACTACAAGAGGGGGACAGTTCCCCACAAACCACCTTTCAGTTTTGATAATTTGGTAAAATGGCTCACAGAACTCAGCGAAACATTTTACTGACATTTACCAGTTTATTATAGAGGATACATCTCAGGAATAGCTAAATGGAAGAAATGCAAGGGGGCAGGAAAGGAAGAAGGGGGTGCATAGAACTTCATGCCCTCTCCAGGTATGCCACCCTCTCAGCACCTCAATGTGTCCCCAACCCAGAAGCTCTTGGAAACCCATTGTTTAGAAGTTTTTATAAAGATTTCATTACATAAGTATGGTTGATTAAATCATTGGCCATTGGTGATTAACTCAATTTCCAGCCTCTCTCCCCTCCCCAGAGGACAGGGGTGGGGCTCAAAGTCCCAACATTCTAACCCTGCCTTGGTCTTTCTGGTGACCAGCCCCCATCCTGAAGCTACCTAGGAGCTGCCAGCCATCAGTCAACTCATTATCATACAAAAGACACTCTTACCACTCCAGACATTGCAAGGATTTTAGGAGCTATGTGCCAGGAACAGAGACAAAGATCAAATACACATTTTTTATTGTATCACATGTGGGTAACCAAAAGTTAACTTACCACAACCTTGAAAAAAAGTCTGTGGTGTAAAAGGAAGTACACTTGAATTAAAGGACTTAATAACCCTATGTCCACAAAAGATTTTTAGAAGGGATAAGAATATTATCAAAAAGATTCACCAATTTCTAGAGAAATCAATGCAGCTAACAAGTCTCAAACAATTTACCATGCAGAAGAATGACAGAAAGCAAAACCTTCCAGCCTGGAACTAACTAAAGAGCTGGCCAGGCACCGTCTGGTTTTAAGAGGTGGGAATGTGTTCATTACAAGAAATCGAGGAAGAGGAGTGTGATATAACCAACTGTGCAATCTTAACCGGATCACATAACCTTTACGGACTTCAGTTTCCTTGCTGATGAAACGAGATAGGAGCACATAGATGATTTTTCAGGCCCCTTCTGCTTTCAAATGCAATGACCCTAGAAAGACTACCATTGCCTGGGGAAGATGATACAGAGAAGTTTTCTCAAATAACATCACTCTTCAAAGAGAAAGCATGCTATTTTATTTCAACCTCTAACCCCGTCCTTTGCTGTTACCCTAACCAGATAACAATTTAATCCGTAGGAAATGAAGCAAACTGATGATTTTTGAGGAGCAGGTTACAGAGGTGTTTGCATCCTGATTGTCCCAGTCATTTGCCCTTTCTTGCTTGTGCATGCAAAGAAAGGGGCACCCTCTCAAGCAGTCAAGGGCAGGAATAACAGCCATCTGTACCTTGATAACATGTAGTCCCTTGTGTTGGGAAATTGCTGCATTTATCTGAAGGCTATGTCAACAGCAGCATGCTATTCTCCTGCCAAGGGAGAACCCTGGCAATGGGAGGTAAATGTGAAAGCTACACGGGGATATGGAGTATAAAAATCACCCTACCTTTATGCCACAATCATAAGGAATGTATCAACTCTCAGAGTCATCTTTTTATAGAGGAATTTATTACATGTTTTATTAAGTCTAGGGAAAATATGCATTTCTTAATCTGTCAAGTGGCAAAGAGTATAGGTGGTGTTGGAGAGAATCAATTTAATGATCAGAACAAGTAACAAACTAGTGAGTGTCTCATGTAAATTCCTCCTGATGCTTCACTGATAAATGTGAATGGAGTTCATTTTAGGTAACTAAGACACATGCATCAAAGTTCTTGAGTGTAAGCCACAGAAATGATGTTGACTAACCTAATCAAAAGCAGATATATTGGTAGTGGACAGTGTCATAGAACCAACAGAGCCTGAAGAAGCAGTCTTAGAGCCATGCAGCAACTGAGGGAACTCCAGAGGCCGAGAAGTGGGAAATACTGTCAACACATTGTCACAGGGCAGTGCTGCTCCTCATGACGAATGACATCCAACTGTACTTTGTGTCCTCAAATCACTCGCTTGAGATTCAAAGTCCTGAGAGAAAGAGAATTTGATTGCCAGGGTTGGTCACGTGTCAGCACCCAGGGAATAGAAAGCAGAAGGCTTTGTGCTCTTCAGATTCCATGAGGGAGACAGGAACCTGAGAACTTAACCCTCCAAGAAATACTACCTGATACTGTGGAGGAAATCAGTGTATTATTCAGAAGGAAGAATTTATGCTTTCTTGCAGCCAGAAGAAAAATAAAAAGAAAGCTATAAACAACAGAGTTGTGTATGTGTTTGGTTATCATTTAATAAACCTTTCAAGGTCGTATGCTATTACAATGAAGACAATCTCAGGACACAGAAGATCTCACCAGCCAAAATGTTCCATATCTAATACACTCTCACTACCTTAGATGTCCTGAGCTGTTGTGCATTGAGAAAGAAAGGGATTTCAACATGGCTGTTATGCATGTACTCAAAACAAGAATGTCCAAGCACTTGGTTTCTGGACAAATGCCCACAAGGTCACTGGGTTATTGTTCTTTTTCTCCCTCATCTAAAGAAGTTTTTAAAAATTCCCACCAGAAGTCCCTAACTCTCAAATTTAGATACTTCATTTGTGCAGCTGCTTAAAAGCCTATGGTTTTAAGTAAGGCAAATATCTGTACTCTTCTCTAAGCCAGATTTTCAATAGTGAATCCAAAACAAATGATCTGGACTTAGAAAGTCTCATCCTCAGATTCCAGGCACAAACAAGATGTTTGGCAGCAGCACACCTTTTGTAGATCAATAGGTATATGCTACTTTTTTTGTGGGAGCTAGGCCAGCATTTATTCTGAAATCTGCAGAAAGGATCATGAGGGATGTCATTACAGCCTATCATGTCAATGCGAGTTGATGTGTTTCAAAAACCATCTACTTCAAATCTTCCTACTTCTCTGAACAGCAAGGTGTAAGTTATAGTAATAAAAGTTCTCGTAGGGAGTTTTGACCTGCAGTGGGCAATTTTCTTATTTTTTATAAACCACTTTTTTATATATATAAAATTCACAAAGCTCTTTTTTCTATTCCATGAGGAAGTAGTCAACCTAGATGTTTTCAATGAGTGGCTACTTAACTATAAGAAAGGCACCAAGCAAATTCGGTGTGTATGTGTGTTTTTAACATACACAAAAAGCTACCCTGTTCTACTGACAGAACACATAATCAATTTTAATTGTTTAAAATATTCAATTCAGCAAGGCCTTAAAATATCACAATGCAGATTCAAAATGTTTAAGTCATGAAAGACTGTTTGGGCACGGATGAGCAGACATAAAATGCTGTTATAGAAGTTTCTCCAGGAAGTCCCTGTACCTGTTTTTTTTTTTTTTTTTTTTTGTCTTTTGTCTTTTTTCCGTGTCCGGCAACGGATTGCATCCCTCAGTGTTGCCCCCGTACCGGACCGGGGACCGGCAACGGGATCGCAAGCCTCGGTGTTGCTCCCGCGCCTCGCTCAGCCAGTGAGCAGGAGCCGGTCTGTATGTGGGATCCGAACCCTCGGACGGGAGCGCCGCCGCGCTTCCCAAGCGGCGCACTATCCAGTGCGCCACCGGGCCGGCCCGAGTATGTGTGTTTTTAACATACACAAAAAGCTACCCTGTTCTACTGACAGAACACATAATCAATTTTAATTGTTTAAAATATTCAATTCAGCAAGGCCTTAAAATATCACAATGCAGATTCAAAATGTTTAAGTCATGAAAGATTGTTTGGGCACGGATGAGCAGACATAAAATGCTGTTATAGAAGTTTCTCCAGGAAGTCCCTGTACCTGTGTGAATTGGACGAGAACATGAGTTATAAAACAAAGTCAGCTCTAAACAAGCCACAGAAAGAAGGGTATATGGTTAAAAGCAGGGTACCGTCCTTCCCTTCTCCAAAATAACAGCAACAGTGTTTCTACTGATGCACCAATAAGTGTTCGATTATGCTCAAATGTGCTCCAACATTTACCAGATTCTCTCAGGAACCAGGTCACTCTTGCCTAACTAGTTATTAACTCTTTGTTGTTCATTAGTGTCCCATATGTACCAAAGTGATTACCTCCTGGCCTGAAAAAATTATAGCCATTTTTCTAAAGGTGCCTAAATAGAGAACTTGGGTAATTTTGTACATGCTAACCATTTAATGGGGGTTTAACTCATACGTAGTAACTGAGAGTCAAGAGAGCTGGGATCTGGTCCTGACTGTTTCTGGAACAAGTCACTTAACCTTTCTAATCCTCTGTTTCCTTAATTTTAAAGTCAGGGGTTGAATACATGTATAATTTTTATGATTAAATATTTCTATTTTATATAAATAAACATTCAAGAAAAGGAACCAATTATCAAAGATAAAAGGGACTACGAATTATTACATGTCTTTTCACTTCTAAGTATAAGCAGTAATTGGAAAGTTTACCTTCGGGTATTAAATGTTTTCCTTCATGTCCCTGGTTTTAATTTTTCCTCCCACAGACTTCTTTATAACACCAACTCCCTATGTAGATATGGTATGAAGTCTTTCNCGAGGTGCGGGAGCAACACCAAGGGTTGCGATCCCGTTGCCGGTCCCAGTCCAGTACGGGCACAACACTGAGGGTTGCAATCCGTTGCCGGTCACGAAAAAAAAAGACAAAAAGGAAAAAAAAAATGGTGGTCAGGGGTGTGGTTCTGAGGGCTTTAAAAGAAGAAGAGAGTCTGTCTTTCTCTCTCTGTTTTCTCTGCTTCCACCATCTTGTAATATGAGACCCCTGGGTCACTGTCATCACCACCACTAGGTGAACTTTGGACTTCTCAGCCTCAGAAACTGAAAGCAATAAATTTTATTTTCTTTATAAATCACCCAGTTCCATGTATTCTGTTCTAAGCAACACAAACAGACTAATACTGGGTGTTATCAGCATATTGAAGGAGAGATCAACTAGAGAGACTGTGCTAAGAAAGAAGAAAATAGGGCCTAAAAGAAAGCCCTCAGGGATAACCAATCTGCAAATGGCTAAATTAACTATTATACAACTCTAAAGAAATGCAAGTACTAAAAAGTATAATTAGGAAAAATGCTTTATAATATTTTGTTGCATTTAAGAGGACTACCATAAAACCAAATGTGTTACCACCATGCACTTGGAGGGGGCATCCCAGGCCCTTCTCTGGGCATTTTTAGAGAAGCCCATGCCCTGAAATTTCTTCTGGCAGTGGAGGGTTGGGGCTAAAAGCAAGGAAGGCCATTTGATGATGTTTTGTATGTGTAAGAATCTCGGATCTTTTTGAATTGACGTTGCTGGAGGATGAGAGTACTATTTTCCTCTCTTCTCTTCACTCAGTGCTGCCCTAAACCATCGCATCCCTCCCCACCTCTGAGGCCTACTTATCTCTGAAGTGGTTTCCATGGCAATGGTAAATAATTGAGGAGGAAAGACAAACACACCACTAGCCCAAGTTGTACAATACATTAAAAATTAAGATACCAAAAATTTAGTTTAAAAGCTAAAAAGGAAACTAATAGGAAAACCATGTATCCAACAAAATTTAGTGAGGGATAATAAATATGAGCTAAATTCTTCATCTTTTTTAGCAAGGCATCAATAAAACTTCCCAAAGCTGAGAAATCAAGGACTAGAGATACAAGCAACTCACAACTACCAGAACCGAAAAGAGAAATGAGAAATGGCCAAAGATGGATTTTTTTCTAATGAGTGGACCTGTAGAATGGGGGGGGGAAGAGTTTTTTTGGTTTTTTGTTTTTAGATAGACTTTATCTTCTAGAGTAGCTTTAGGTTCACAGCAAAATTGTGCAGAAAGTACAAAGAAATGAGAAATGGCCAAAGATGGATTTTTTTCTAATGAGTGGACCTGTAGAATGGGGGGGAAAAGAGTTTTTTTGGTTTTTTGTTTTTAGATAGACTTTATCTTCTAGAGTAGCTTTAGGTTCACAGCAAAATTGTGCAGAAAGTACAGAGAGTTCCCATGTACCCCTTGTCCTTCCACACACACAGCCTCCCCTACTATCAACATCCTGCTCTAGAATGGTACGTTTGTAACAATCAATGAGCCAACATTGATACATCATTATCACACAAAGTCCATAGTTTACATTAGGGTTCACTCTGGTTGTACATTGTATGGGCTTTTGACAAATGTATAATTACATGCACACACCATTATAATATCATACAGAATAGTCTTCCCGCCCTAAAAAATATCCTCTGTGTTCCATCTATTAATCCCTCCTACACCCCAACCCCTGGCAATCACTGATCTTTTTACTCTCTCCATAGTTTTGACTTTTCCAGAATGTCATGTAGTTGGAATAATACACTATGTAGTCGTTTTAGATTGGCTTCTTTTATGTTATAATATGCACTTAAGATTCCTCTATGTCTTTTCATGGCTTGTTAGCTCATTTCTTTATATGGCTGAATAATATTCCATCATATGGACATACCAAAGTTTATTTATCCATTCACCCACTGAAGGACATCTTGGTTTCTTCAAGTTTTGGTAATTATGAACAAAGTTGCTATAAACATCTATGTGCAGATTTGGGTGAATCTAAGTTTTCAACTCTTTTGGGCAAATAACACAGAGCAAGGTTACTGGATTGTATGGTAAGAATATATGTAGTTTTATAAGAAACTGCCAAACTGTCTTCTGAAGTGGTTGTACCATTTTGCATTTCCACCAGCAGTGAATGAGAGTTCCTGTTGCTCCATATCCTTACCAGCATTTGCTATTGTCAGTGTTTTGGATTTTTGCCATCCTAATAATATATATTGGTATCTCATTGTTTTAATTTGCAATTCTCTAATGACATATGATGTTGAGCATCTTTTTATGTGCTTGTTTGCCATCTGTGCGTGGTGAGATGTCTGTTCAGATCTTTTGCCCATTTTTTAATTGGGCTGTTCATTTTCTTATTGTTGAGTTTTAGCAGTTCTTTATTTTAGATAACAATCTTTTATCAGATATGTCTTTTGCAAATATTTTCTCCCAGTCTGTGACTTGTCTTCTCATTCCATCAACAATGTCTTTTGCAGAACGGAAGTTTTTAATTTTAATGCAGTGCAATTTATTAATTATTTCCTTTATGGACTGTGTCTTTGGTGTTGTATTTAAAAAGTCATCACCAAATCCAAGGTCATCTAGATTTTCTACTATGTTATCTTCTATAAGTTTTATAGTTTGGCATTTTACACACAGGCCTATGGTCAATTTTTGAGTTAATTTTTGTAAAGGTAAAAAATAACTTTTAATTTTTATTTTGAACACTTTGGTACTATTTTATTTTTGTTTCCAACTGAATGTTTTACTTTTAGAAGGGTGATGATTTTTTAAAACTAATATTCATGAACCTGGTAATTTAACTTGTAAGCAATTACCCTAAGAAAATAGAAAGAGGTTTGAACAAAAATGTTGATTCAACACTATTTATGATAGTGAGATATTGGAAATAACCTATCAAAAGATTATAGGAATAATGAAAGTATATTATGCTCATATGATAGAATGCTATAAAGCTGTTTCAAATAATGTTTTAAAATAATTTTTACTTTCCTGGAAGGAATTATACCAAATGTTATCATCAGAATAAGGAATGCAGATTATTTATATTTTATTCTTTATACTTTTTATATAATGTATATTCATTTTATAATCAGAAAAGATTTACAGTAACAAATGACATATTTTTCAGGACACTGGACCAAAACAAGAAATGATGCCCTGTCCCACTAATCATAAAGTATATCTAAGCACCAAAGCACACATAAAACTCTACTGCAGAAATCTGTGGAAAGTGATTAGTAATGGTTGGTTTATTAGAGAGAGAATTTAGGTAATTAGAAGAGAGAATTCAGGGTTAGGAACTTTAGAGGAAGGATAAATGAGAGAATAATAGTTAGGAACCAGAAAAGGCTCTCCAAATATCTCGATGTAATTTAATATAATATCTCAAGGGAGAGCATTGATCTCCAACTTCTGAAACTGTGTGATATAAATTGTTACTGTATCCAGCCTATCCTGATGTCTGTCATTTATCTTCATAATAGGGTAAATGAAGTTTCACTGACCCCTTGTTCCCAAATAATATGTCCACTTAGACAAGAAGGAGCTGGGTATTGGTAGGATAGGTCCTGGACTGAAATCTGAAGTTTCAGTCCCAGCTCAAGTGCTTATTTAGGGCATTACTTGGATAAGACTCATAACCAATATGGGGCAGTTATTTAACTTGTTCATGACACCAGCTCTGTCTCTATCACAGAGTTATCATGAGGACCGGACTGAAATCTGAAGTTTCAGTCCCAGCTCAAGTGCTTATTTAGGGCATTACTTGGATAAGGCTCATAACCAATATGGGGCAGTTATTTAACTTGTTCATGACACCAGCTCTGTCTCTATCACAGAGTTATCATGAGGACAAAATGAGATCACATATATGACAGCCAAGAAGTGCTAAACAAACAGAATATATTTTATAATGAAATAATTCTCACCCTATCAACAATCCAACGTTTGGCCTCCCGTGGCAATTTAAGAAGATCAAAAATTGAACATGATGATTTCCACTCCTGTGGGTATACACCCAGCAGTGGAATTGCTGGATTGTATAGCAGTTCAATCTGCAGTTGTGTGAGGAATCTCCATATTGTTGTCCATAACAGCTGTGCTAATTTACAGTTCCACCAATAGTATAGGAGTGTTCCCCTTTCTCTACATCCTTGTGAGCATTTGTTATTCTCTGCCTTGACCCTATTTCTATAAGACAATACTGATGACCAAAAACAGCAAGACACTCTTGATGAATCCCACCCTAATCAACACTGCTCAGGAGGAATTAATAAAATGTAATGAGTTTTTTGGCCTCATTTTCCACATCCTTTTCCAATACGGTATACCAACAGGCTTTAGTTAATGAAAATGATATAATAGATTAAAACAGGAAATGGCCAAATTGAAAAATTCTAGCAAGCACTGTGAGTGAGAGCAACAACATCTAGAACGGAATTCTTATCCACAGTATTAAGATATCCTAATGTGCTGATCACAGTGAGGTATCAAAAGTAACAGGATTCTAATAATAGCAAACGTACTGAAGTGCTGAAGTTAGTGGATGATTGACCTTTTTTTGAGTATCACTATAATAACTTCATTCTCACTCGTATTCATTCTGAGATGTTCCCTTGAATGAAAGAGAAAGGAGCAGTTACAGCACTGGGACGTCAACTGTGCACAATCCACAGACTATCTCCCTTGTGCTAAAAACTTCACTGACTTCTCATCATTAATATACTATTGGTAGTTGAAACAATTTTAAAATATTATGATACATACTACCCATAGTTTTATTTTTCTTTTCTTTTTTCTTGCACAGGTACACATAATAATAAGGAAAGCAAGCACAAATTAAGAAAGTGTGCGTGGTACACACACATTTACTCAGCATATGAGTAGAAAACATGCTGAGAACATTTCTGCTAGTAAGTAAGGGTACAACAATTACAATTTCTAGCAAAACTTTGTAGTCACACAAATAACATATTTAAAATCTTGACATTATAAATCTTACAATCACAATAATAAAAAAAGCATTTTATGTTTACTCTTTAATGGTATAAATTGCCTGCTTCATTACTTGGTAGAACATCACTCCTCTTCTAAAGTAAAGATGAAAATCAGATTAGTTATGCTAATTGATTTTCCTATGTAAATTATAATTTTGAGATTATTAAATTGGCAAATATATTACTGACATGCCAGAAAAATACCTTAAAGAATGTCAATAAAAGTTTGTGATACTATTTGCTTACTTACTTTAGATTTTATCCAAATCTGGGTGCCTTTGTGGAAGGGGAAAATACGTAGGAATAACATCTGTCTTATGCATCATGTCAGAAAAAGTCTGATATCTAGGGGCCTCAACAAGGCAAAGTGAAGTGGGGAGCCAAGATTAGAGAGGCAGGAGATCAGCACAAGGTAGAAAAAACAGGTAGGTACCAAAGGGTCACAGGGTTCCGGCTTTTAGCACAGTGTGGGTAGTATAAGTACACAGGGAGGATGCAGAGAACTAGGAGCAAGAACTTCACTTAGAACACAGGGAGCACGGAAGCAGCGACCCGGACACTGAGAGTAATAAGAACCAGAATCCATAACTGGGTGGGGGACACGGGGTATAATCGCAATTTGTGGTAATGGGCATGCTGCCAGTATGGATCTGGTCATTACACCTTGGGCATGAGTGGTGACAGTCAGCTTTGAACCAGAACCCAGGTTCAAAGAAGGGCTAATAGAAGTCAGAGACCAAACTTTGAGGGTGCAGAATACAGGACAGAGTGGTGATGAATCTGGCTGTGGCCTCAATTGTAGGTCCCTGGCTCAGCACAGGATGACAAAGGCATATATACTGGTAGCCACTGAGGGGCACATACTTGTGACCAGTGAGTTCAACCTCTTAAGGAAAGCTAACCTTGAGACTCAGGAAAAGTCAGGGGAAAGCTACAAAGAGCAGAGCATTAGCTGGGAAACACTCTTTGTGTGAGATGCTTCAGGTGGAGGGATGAGAATCACCCCTGGCTTCAAATTCTGGCTCTGTCACCAACAGCTTGAATTTAAGTCAGTTATTTAATCTCTGTGCACTTTGGTCCTTATGTATACAAGATAAATAGGACTCATAATCTCCACTTCTCAAAGCTATTAAGGATATTAAATGGGAAAATATATGTGAAAGAACTTGGATCCTAGCAAAATAAATGTCCATTTCTGTACTTACTGCCTTATATCTACCAGGACCTATTATCCTTCATCAACAGAGTAACACCACTGATTTCCACACACACATTACAAAGCCACCGTGACCTTAACTACATGTACTTGTTATCCCCACCCTTGATTTTATGTGGTAACCCTACCTTGAATTTATGGCTTGCTTCTTTCCTTTCTATTCACGTTGTTATGATTGAACAATATTTTTAGTTTTAGAAATGTGTGCCTATTCCTTGAAATACTCTGTTCACTATCAAAACAGTGTGGTTATCTGGGGAATAACTAGAAATATTATTGGTCTACGACTCTCCTTTTGACTAAGGGGACCTCAATGCTCAAAGTAGCTAAATGGCTCCAGGAGTCTTACTTACCCAAATCACACCTCAATTCTAATGACAGGCAAAAGAAGCAGCTGAATCATACCAACTCCGAATCTCTGCTGCTTCTAAAAAAACATAACTGAATGGTTCCTATGTTTGTATAAATGGTTTCAAATGCATATAATCATAACTCACTGATAATGTCAATTGAATGATGGTATTGTCTAAACTGGCCCTGTTGGGAGCAGCAGATGTCAGAGAGCAAATTAGAAAATGAGGAATTAAAAAAAAGGGGTGGGTGGTTAATTGTAAAGGTGTTTAGGTAACTACAATCTATATTTCTTAGTAATAAACACAACCCTTTTCCTATAACTATCACTTTGAAACATCAAACCCTAATATCAGCTCTGAAACTCCATGACCTTAATCAGTTTTTGCTCTTAGTCTAGCCAGTCAACAAGTAATCACAGCAAATGTAAAGCTACAAGGCAATACAGTAACGTACTACCTGTGTTTTCCTTATAATCACTGGTCAATTCAGTCATTCATTCAATTTAACAAATAGTTATTGAGTGTCTACCACTACACAGTATTATGGTAACAAATAAGAACTTTGTCCCTCAAATTAAAAGATGAGACATAAAAGCAAAGATACATTGAGAATCTAAGGGGGAAAATGGAAAACATAACATTCCAAAGAATCAAAATTTTTTTTCACATTTTAAAAATAAATCATAATTTCTTAATATAATCAAACATTAAACATGTATAAATTTCTCCAATTCTCTCCCCCTCCCTCTTTCTTTCTTACAATTGATTTGTTTACATCAGGATCCAAACATGTTCTGCTTGTTGCATTGCTTGCTATGTCAGTTGGCTCTGAAGTTTCTTTCAATCTATAGGTAAATTAAGTACTTAAGTGACAATGTGTGTTTCTCTCATCCACAGTGTATTCAAATCCTTAACCCCTATAAGAATTAAATAATTCTGGTAGCTAATTTACTGAAATATTGATCCTGTTCTCTTAGCAGAGTTGTATCTATCTTTTTGAGGCCTACTCACATTTTCGATAATTATCAGGACTTCTTCTAATTGTGGTATATAGTGGGAACCAATTGCTGATTTGTATTATTTCTGCTGAAGGTATCTTCCTTTGTTTCTGTGATGAAGAACTCTATTAAAATACTTCTTCCATACCTCACAACCTTTTGTGATTTTGTCCATTGAAGTAATTAAATTTTGTTGTCTTTAGCCACAATTTAAGTAAGAGCTGGCCTTGTTATACGGCCTTGTGATACAGAGATTCATTAGAAACTCCCGGAGTCACTCCTTTCTAATTGCCATAGTCATCTGAGATTTTTGTTTTTCTCTCTGTTTCCTGATGTCTTTTAGATGAAGATATTTCACAAACCAAGAGAAGTGGCTGAGTTACCAGCTTTAAACAAGTGCCCCCCATATCCTGATATGTCCATGTTTCCCTATGACATAAAAATAAGGGCAAATACAACAGTAACCCAAGGAAAAGAGTACTAATTCTGTAGGTCATGGATCCATTTTTTGAAATTACATATTTCCTCAACTTAAAACATAATTTAATTTTGGTTAAGCCTAACATGTTTTTCAGCACTCATGAGTCCCCAGCAACTACACAGCTTTAAGCATTTATCATGTGCAATTGGTTTTGAGGCACATCCATGAGCTGACTTCATGTTTTAAGTATTAATATCCACCCTCCTACTTAAATGGATTCTATTCAAATAATAACACAATATATACACAACAAAGGAGGCATATATTATGCAGTGCCCCATTGCCCAAATGGTGAAACAGTGTGTCAGTACAAGAAGAGGGACCAGAGTCAAGGCCAACTAATTAATCCACTGTGCAATTTCCATTGCATGAAAGATAGTAGCACTTAGGAACATGAGTTCTACAATTTCTACATTTGGCCACGTCTATTCTGAGTTGATATGTCCTTGATATTTCCAGGAACAGCAAAAACCATTAATTTAAATCTTTAATTCTATGCTAGACTAAAATCAACAGGCCCCAAAATACTAATAAAGATTTTTAAGTAAAGCTGTTAAGTCCAATATTAGGTTTTGAAATTAGAATTCAGCGTTTTATTAAGTGGCAATGTTCACTATTCACTACACTAATCATTCAGGAAATCTGACTATAATCTACCACAGTAGATTAGTACTACTAAGAAGGAGGAGTAGGGGGTAAGAAGTGCAGCTACAGATTTGGAATGCTAGCTGGGGGCAGAGGACTGGCTTAGGTATTGGAGACTAAGCAAGACATGAGCCGGAGCAAGCAGCTGACTTCAGACTAAAATAGAGCAGCAAGTTTCAACATAGAGGGAGTCAGTCAAGAACCAAAAGGAGAACAGTGGCCCACCAGGCGAGGAAGAGTATCAAGCAGAAAATTATAATGACCCACACAAGTTCCTATAAGGCCTATTGATCCAGACACCAAGACTTTGATGAAGTGCAAAGCGTCTTTGGAATTAGAATGCCTTGGTTCCAGTCTAGAATTAAAACTCACAGCTGGCCGGTTAGCTCAGTTGGTTAGAGCGGGGTGCTGTTAACTCGGAGGTATGGGGTTTGATCCCCATACCAGCCCGCCAAAAAAAATAAAAATAAAAAATATATAACTCTCAATATTTGTGACCTTGGGATAGCTCCTTGATCTCTCTGAGTCTTAATCCCCCTAAGTATTCCATCCCCAAATTGTTTGTAAACTGCGAATTGACACATAAATGTCAAGTTGTGGTGGTGGCATCGTCATGGCTTTTGACATTATTAATATTAATTTAACGGAATGGTATTTTGAATATTGACTGCCACATTTTCACACTGGGTAAGACTGGTTGTCCTGTGATCCTCTAGCTGTTGAAGTTGACGCCTCCACTGTGGAAGGGCAGAGCCAACCTGAAAACAAAGAACTCATTGCTCAACCTCGACTTTCAAAACAGACTTTTTTGTTAAGTCTTAAAAGGCATAACGGTCATGAAAGCAAATACGTTTTAACTACAAGAACCATGCACTTAAGAACAGGAAAAAAAGGTTTTTCTGAATTCTAGAAGCTTTACTTTGTATTGAAAACCAGAGCCTGACTAATGCAAGACATAGCCTTGTTCTGTCCTTGTATGTACACAATGCAAGAGCAACTTCCCTCTAAAGAAGAAGGCCCTCAAAACCATTCCTAGGCTGGATTAAGGAGCTGCAAGAACAAAAAAAAGAAAACTTAGATATAAGCGAGGGCTTCTGCCCCATCCTCACCCCCCACCCCCACCCCCGCCATATCTGAGGTTTCGTTCCTGGAATGGGAGGATAAATGCTAGAAGCACCCCTCCCTCAACTATGCTTTGAGAATCCAAGAGTAGAAGGGACTTTGTCCTGCTTCCACCTGGAATCCCAGGAGCATGCAATCTTTCACAGTATACTGTGCCAACATGGGGTTGCTATGGTAGAAAAAGAGGACAGCTACAGACAGAATGAAAGAAGAGAGGCAGAGAAAGGGTCAGTGAGAACATGTTCCTAGAGCCAACATGCAGTGTAGAGGAAAACAAGACATTGGCAACCACCCCACTGTGGACTGAAGACTTATGGAGAGAATCAGCGGATTCAAAGAGGACCAAGGTGGGATCAAGGAGACACAGAGACCTCCCGTGGCTATGGCAGCTCATGTGCACAAGCTGTCATGCCCTTCTCCTTCCCTTCTCACTGAGTGGTATCTGCAGATGTGCCTGGAGCTGCTTGGCCTACGTGGCAGAGGGGTTCTCCTGCCCCTAAATCAGAAGGTGTCTTCCTAATGGATTGGCATCAAAATTAGCAAGGAAAATAGCTCTGTGTTCTCTAGCAGAGTGGGTGTCACTTGTCTTTGACATTTAGCAAATTAAATATCAAAAGAATTTTAGTCTGCTATGAACTATGCATTCTACTGAGCTCCAAACCCAAATAATAGCTATGTAGGGTAGTTCCCTTCCCATTTCCTCATTGTCTTCACCCACCGACCTAAGTAAATAAAGACATGGGTAATACCGAGAAAATTAGTAACAGTTTCTGAGAATGATCCTAATCTTCTTCAAAATATATAGTATCTACAAAATGGAGATAAAATTAAATGTTCGAACTATGTCCTTTTCTTCTCTTTGGGCCACACAAATGTTGTTTCTAGGACAACGAAATCCCCTGAAAATTCAACAAGAGAGTGTCAAATAATAGTCCTGCAGGAGGTTTTGAATTCCCCTTCAAATGCACACACACACACACCATGGGCTGTTTAAAAACATTTGTACAACCTGCCCACATTGTCTATTATCCCAAAATACAAAAATAAAATAATCCCTAAATAGACTCACCCTTTGAGACTGCTGAACTTTCACATATTGAAAAATAAAACCCTGAGCAGCAAGAGTGGGGAATGAAAGCAGCCAAGCTCATTACCAGTCTGCTTTTTTGCCTTTTTTATAGGTACATTGAACTTCAAGATCGCAGAGAAAGAGTGAAAACTAGGAAAATTGAAAGTTACAACCTCAAGCAGTTCCCATTAAACTACTTTCTTCCCAATTTTCTGTATGCACTCAGCCAATCCCTTCGATGAAAGAGAAAATTCATTCTTTCCCCAGGTACAGTGGGAAATAGTAGCAAAGCAAGAAACTCTACCTCCAAGAGGAAAGACTGCAAACTGCCTGACTTGGCGAATATTCAGGCAGTCAATAGATCATCTGAATTTGCACCTCCTTTTTTATATTTAAACTCAAAAATGTACCCTAAAACAAGTGTGTTCATGGGGCATTCTTATCTAAAATGTCAAGTTCTCCACTAATTCGTTGCTCTTCTGAAACTAGCATTTGGGAACAGTTGGCTTAGATCATCTAACTTTCAATGCAATTCATCACCAATTAGGCTTTATTACATGCTTTTCTATAAGTGTTTTTAATTTTTTAAAAATCCAGCTAAACGGTCTATGTCTGGCAAGTTGTAATGTTATAAAAGAAAAAAGGCACTGTGAAAAATCTTTTGGGTTAAGACACGAGCTCAATTTGTGTAACTAATTCTTGGTTACCTTTCCATCTCTTGTGTTCCCTTCAAAAAGGAGTCATAATTTGAGGATGAATGTTGCTCATATGTATTGTTTTTGAAACCAGAAGAAAACACAAAAGAGATAAAATACAGTAATCCGTTTGTCTAGCTCAATAAAGTGTAAGTAATGACTCTTGCAAAGAACCTTGCAATACTTCTGGATCATAAGGATGAAAATCAATTTTTATGGTAGGGCTGAAGTCATAGAAGGGATAGAACAGGGCTTGAAAATTCAAAGGCGCACACAGGGACCAAGCAGGTAATATAAGAGGCAAGTACAAATACCCTGTCTATAGAAGAAAACCAGTAGGCACTATTTGATTCTGGCTGATTGCTGCCATGCAAAAAAACACCCCTAGTGTTATCATATTCTTCTACTTTCAGTTGTTTTTGTTCCTTCAAGAGAAGCCAGAAATCTACGTCTTTTTATAACATCTCCCATTTTAATATTTTTGAATTAAACAGAAACATTTAAAATATGTAGGCCAATCTACATGACCATGAGCCTAATCTGGCCTGTTAGTTACCAGTTTGCAGCCCTGATTATCAGAGATTGGATTAATCTGGGTCAGACCTAGATCATATTCTTGATTTGTAGAACAGTGTTGGACAGATAGTAAGCTTTCACAAACAGAATTTAATATTGATAGAGACTTAAGAGTTCACTATCTGGTAACCCCCATCCCCCTACAAAGATGTTAATGCCCTAATCTCCAGAACCCATGAATATGTTATCTTACATGGCAAAAGGGTCTTTTCAGATGTGATTAAAGTTGAGAACCTTGAGATGAGGACATTATCCTAGATGATCCTGATGAGCCCAATCTTACCACATGAGTCCTTAAAAATAGAAAAGGAAGGCAGAACTTTAGGTCAGGGAGTTAGGACATAAGGACTTGACCCACCATTGCTGGCTTTGAAGATGGAGGAAGGTTCCACAAGCCAAATTACGCAGTGCCTCTGGAAGGTGGAAAAGGCAAGGTCATGGATTCTACCCTACTGCTTCCAGGAAGGAACACAGTCCTGCTGACACCTTGCTTTTAGCCCAGTGAAATCCATGTTGAACTTCTGAACTACAGAACTGTAAGGTAAAAAAATTAGTGTTGTTTAAGCCACTAAATTTTTAATAATTTGTTATGGCAACAATATCAGACTAATACACTGACTCTAGCTTGAGTTCCAGTGATCTCTCACCTGTACCAGCCTCCCCTGATTGCTCCCATGTTTGCCTTTATGTAATTTTCTCATAAGGGCAGAATGAACAGCATGCAGAGGGAAAAAGAGATAGACAGAAGCATTCTGTTTAACTAGGACTTACTTGAATAGTAAAGTTTGGTTTGGGTTTCAGAGCTTCATAAGAAAAGTAAGTGGAAGAAAGAAGGAAATGTACTCAGTTTTTAAATGCAAAGCTACCCTAATATATACTATCAGCCTACCTGTTTATTGCAGCTTAAATGCTTGCCTTTGATCCTTTGCTGTCTAACCAGTTTGGAATTTGCAGAAATTAAAACAGCTTGGGCATGGATTGCATGTTCTGCTGTCTCTGGAGGATTCGTAAGGATCTGTTATCCCATGGATTATGCACATTTTCTGTTGGCTTAGGTGTGAACCATCTGCAGTATAACTGGAGCTGTGATATGCCTGCCGAGATCATGATTACAATCTCAGCTCAAAGGCAATGGCCATGCCAGAGTCAGCAGTGTTAAGGACATCAGAGCTCAAGCCTGCTTGGAAAATCTGTCCACGTTCACCTGTGTAGCCCTTTCTGGTGTGCAGTAGAAGACCAGCATCAGTGTCACATGCAGACTTCTCCCAAAAGTCCCACAACTAGTGCTTGTGCTGTTGGCACCTGAGCAATGATGTGGAGAGACAGCTGCCAGAGACAGGAGACATTTCTGCTTTGGGGCCCTAAAAGTCCACAACAAGTATCCCACTCCATTTTTATCAACAGCCTACAGGTTGCCTTTCAGGCTGTCTTTGATGTTCATTTTCACCAGGAAAAATATTCTGGAATGAGAACAAAAGGAAGAATACACTCTTCTTCTCAAAATGGCCAAAACTGACAACATCTCCAATCTTCACTGTGTACTCAGTTGCTATAAGCAGAAGTATGGTTATGCCCACATCTCAACCCAGGCAAACAGCTGAAAGGTAGTGTGGCCACCCCTCCATTCATAAACACAGACCCGGAGGGCACCTGGAAGTGCCCTTTCCTTGGGCCAGGTAGGAGAAATCACACTGCTCAGCACATCCTCCAGAACATAACAGAAAGTGGCAAGCCTGATATATGCAAGCAATCCAAGCAACCCTGCAAAGCACAAATTCCCTCTCCAACATTATGACTTCTCAGATCATGTTAGCTCCCAATGACTGCCCCCTTCCTCTGAGTTCAAATTCTAACCCCCCAAGTATTTCTCTATGTGCTTTTGTCAGTGACAGAAACACAGTTCAACATGGCCAAATCAAAAAAGATAATTATTGACAGACAGACTAAAAACTCTATGACTATAACACCAACTTCTGGAATGGCTGATGTCCAAGCAAGATCATCAGAAAGCTGTCCCCTTCTGGCCCCTGGTTCTTCTCCCCCCTCCCCCATCTCCAGGTGGCTCCATTCTTACCAAAGTGGAAGCAAGATGGATACCATCAGCATTAAGCTATTTTCTCAGCAGCTCCATCAGAAAAGCACGCCTCTCACTTTTTCAAAAGTTCCGGCAAAAGTCACAGAATTGAGTCTCTGGCTCCAAATGGCCTGGCTTGACCACACACCCATCCCTAAACTGATCACTATAGCCAGGGTGATGCAAATGTCCATGAGGCCATGCCAGGATCCTCCCAGAAGAAGCAATAGGTCAGTTTCACCCCAACCACGTGGTCCAAGAGTAGTTTGTTTCTCCAAGGAAAATCAAAGTGCTACTTAAGAAAGAAAAGGGGGGCTGAGCCCGGGGTGCACTTGGGAGAGTGCGGCGCTGGGAGTGAAGCAGCACTCCCGCCGTGGGTTCAGATCCTATATAGAGATGGCCGGTGCGCTCACAGCGCTCACTGGCTGAGCGCGGTGCAGCTGGTCTCAAAAAGGACAAAAAAAAAGAAAGAAAGAAAGAAAGAAAAGGGAATGAATGCCAGGCTGAAAAAACAACCGAAGTCCAACTGTGCCCTAATTCAGGGCCAGAATGATGGCAGCAGTTCTGTGAGAGGGTGTGAGAGGACTTAACATGTGTTTTCCCCTTGGTTTCCCAATTTTTTTTAATGTTATATTATCATTATTTTTTAATGGGGTCAGAGGGTACGGAGTAAAGGAAAAGAAAAGCAATGCTAAGTTTTAAATAAATGTAGAGGAGTCAAGATGGCGACGGGTCTGGAGTGGGGGCGCCAGAAGACAGTGTGAGCCTGAGAGGTGTGCGCTGTGCTGCCAGAGTGCTATTTGCATTTCAAAGAGCAACAAAAAAAGAATAAGTCTTTGGGCCGGCCCGGTGGCGCACTGCCATAGTGCGCCGCTTGGGAAGCGCGGCGGCTCTCCCGCCGAGGGTTCAGATCCCACATGCGGACCGGTTCCCGCTCACTGGCTGAGCGAGGCGCGGGAGCAACACCGAGGGTTGCGATCCTGTTGCAGGTCCCAGTCCGGTACGGGGGCGACACTGAGGGCTGCGATCCGTTGCCGGACAAGGAAAAAAAAAAAAAAAAGACAAAAAAAAAAAAAAAGAATAAGTCTTTGACCAACTAATCTACAACTATAAAAAAGCAACTACAGATTCAAGGTTTAGGGCCGACATTAAAGAAGATTTCTGGGAGCACCCAAGCCGCACCACAGGACCAAGTGAGCAGCCCAAGGTGGCGGCAGCTAGGACGGGGATGGTGATGATGCAGAAACAGAGAGGGAGCCGCTCAGCCGGCCCAGCTCTGTGAGTGACCCCCAGCCCGGCCCTGCTTGCAGGGCAAACACCCGTCCGGCTTCCGCCTGCCCCACTAGGCCAGTCACCGGCCCGGGGCTGCCTCCATTTTCTCGGGTCAGAGAGGAGCTGGCCGGCTCGGCCAGGCCTGCCCTCCTCGCCCGGCTTGGCTCCTCACTGAGCCTTCCCACTTCCTTGCCCCGGCACGGGGCCTCCCAGCGTCTGTGGGCCGGCCTCACATCCCACCTCTCCTGCGGTTCTCTGGCAGGGATGGTGGCGTGGGGAGCCCCTGGCCAGCGTCAGGAGGACAGGGAAGAATGGGCCGGGCCAATTGTCACTCCACCACACCCTGGGCTCCGGCCCCCAGTAAACTTCCTGTTACCAGGAGGCAGATACCATCTCTGCGGCCATCAGTTCGGAAAAACGCCTAACTGATTTATGGTTAGGAAAAGTGTGATTGGAGCACTCCCGAGCTTGCTTGAACCTGCCAGAGAGCTGACTGCGGGCAGGCGCCGGAGTTGGTCCACGCCGGGGGGAATCAAAGAGGAACTATGTGCTGCGGGCTGCTCCCCTGAGGAGCTCACGCTCCGGTGTGGGAGATAAGACAAGTACACAGAAAACTGCAATACCAGGAGGAAGGTGATAAGTCCCGAGAAAGCCCTATACAGTGCTACAAAGGCACCCAGAGCGACCGGTCGGCTACGCCTAGCAGAAACCTCAAAGACTTCCTGGGCAGGGGGGGTGCCGAGCAGGGGCTTGAAGGCCCAGCTGATAGACGAGGGTAACAGAAGACACATCCCAGCCCAGTCTAGAGCGCACAGAGCGGGGAGGCATCTGGCTAGGGAGGTGGAGACTCGGCAGAAAACACACATCCTGCGGGCCGCTTCTGTGAGGTCCAACAGCCCCGCCTAGTGCGCACAGAGTGGGGAGACGTCTGGCTAGGGAGGTAGAGACGCGGCAGAAAACACACACCCTACGGGCCGCCTCTGTGAGGTCCAACAACCCCTCCTAGTGCGCACAGAGTGGGGAGACGTCCGGCTAGGGAGGCGGAGACGCAGCAGAAAACACACACCCTGTGGGGCCGCCAATGCATGATCCAGCAGCCAGGGCCAGAGTGCACAGAACAGAGAGAAGTCCTACACGGGAAGTGGAAGCTCAAAAGAGACCACACACCCTGCAGTACCACACCGTGATCCAGCAGCTCAGCAGAGTCCAAGCTGACCAGAGGGTGGCTCCCTGAAGAGGCCCAAGACCTGAGGCAACCAAACACACAAGACACTAAAGGACAACTGAACAGTCACAGAGTTAGCCATACCAAATTGACAAACACAGCCACACCTTAGTTAGCCAATAGAGTCAAACTTGTGCACTGTGAAACCCTCTGCCAAAATGAATAAACATCAAAAAAAGATACCAGAAAAACAAAAAACCAAGAAAGTACACCACCAAAAGTTAACAAATCTCAAACTCTAGATCCTATAGAACAGGAAGCCCTTGAAATGAATGACAAGGAATTTCGAGTGATAATTCCAAAGGAACTGAATGAGATACAAGAAAACTCAGCTAGACAGCATGATGAAATGGGGAAAAGTATACAGGACATGAAAGAGGAAATGTACAAGGAAATCAAGGCCCTGAAAAAAAATGTAGCTCAACTTGCCGAACTGAAGAAGTTATTCAGCAAAATAAAAAACACAATGGAGAGTTTAACCAGCAGGATAGCGGAAGTTGAAGAGAGAACCTCTGAACTTGAAGATGGACTGATTGAAATAACACAAGCAGACAAGAAAAAAGAAAAAAGTATCAAAGATATTGAAGGAAACCTGAGAGAGATATTAGACAACCTAGACGCTCAAATATCCGAGTCATGGGTATTCCAGAGGGGGAGGAAAAAGGAGAATGTATGGAAAACATATTCAACAAAATAGTGGCAGAAAACTTCCAAGGCATAGGAAAAATCACAGATCTTCAGATCCAGGAAGCTCAACGATCTCCAAATGTATTCAACCCAAAAAGCTCTTCTCCAAGACATGTTATACTCAAATTGGCAAAACTCAAAGACAAAGGAGAATCTTAAAAGCTGT
>NW_007732435.1:73415-93467 GCF_000696425.1 Galeopterus variegatus | reverse complement strand
AGTGAAACGAGTCAGGCAGAGAAAAAGGAATACCACATGTTCTCACTTATTGGTGGGAGCTTAAATTAAATAAATAAATTCACTCACACACACAAAAAATAACCGGGGGGGAGGGGGAGAAGACATAACAACTACAATTTTTTGGAGTTGTTACAACAAGCAAACGGAAAGGACATTGTTGGGTGGGAGGGGGGAGAGGGAGGAGGGAGGGAGGTTTCAGTGATGGGCCATAATAATCAACCACATTGTATATTGACAAAATAAAAATTTAAAGGAAAAAATAAATAAATAAATAAGTGTAGAAATAATAATGTAAAAGACAAGGGTTTCCTTCTGAATAACAGAATCTCTACTTTTAATAATACTATCCTTTTCAATGCTTCTCCAAGTGTGTAATCTCATTTGATCAGTTTTAAAAATCACTCCTGCCCCATGAATATGTATAATCAATAAAAATTTGAAAATTAAAATTAAAAATTAAAAAAGTGAATTATACTAAATTCTGAACTAGAAGAGATATAACAATGTTTTTTTTCATAAATTTTATACTGATGTTTCTGGACTTTTTTGTAATGCTGGCTTTCAATACATTTTTATATGTGGATTTAAAGTCAAAATTTCAGCTAATTGGATAGAGGTGCACTTTCAGAAAGAAAAAAATATATAAAAGTCACTCCTTCCAAAAGATGATTAAGGAAGACAAATGACATCATCAACTGTCTTCCAAATGATTCCTGCTTCACTAAAATGTATTGTTCTGAAACCAAGAGCATAATTCTATAATAACTCAAGGTAGAGGTGTGTGATGTGTTATAAAAAGCAAAGTAAGAAATTTCAACTGGTTCTAAATGCTATGGTGATAGATCTAGTACTGCAAAGTTCCTTAGCCCAGTAGATTGAAGATCCTCCTTGATTAAGCCCCAAGCTGTCTCTCCAGCTTTGTCTCCTAGTACACCCAAGCACGTATCCCACACTCATCAGTACTAGGCCATTTCTATTTTTAGCAATTCATCCAGCATTCTCAGGACTCCTGTCTTCTTCTCCCCAGTTCACTGACTGGGAAATGCTCTCAGCCTACTCTTTCCCTATAAAACTCTTCTCATCTCTAAAGGCTCAATTCAAACACAACATTTTCTAGGAAACATTTTCCAGTTCCCTTATTGAGTTCTCTGAGCTCTCAAAGCATAGTACGAACACTCCTCTATGGCCTTTATTTCATTCCACCTTACATTACAATCATGTGCTTTTAGTGGGCAAGGCTGTGTCATTTCCTACATATTTATAACCTCTTACCCACCCTGAAGATCACCACTGAATTGCTAATTTTATTTTATTTTATTTATTGTATCCCTGAGTGATAGAAAGCCAAAGAAAATAAGATGGAATTGTTCCTACAAAAACTACAGACAGGAAAATATATAGCAAATCTTTAGTATCATGCACAAAACATTTTCCAGAGAAGTCTATCATTTTATTTCCTTCTCCTAGTGGCAAAAGAAAAGAGAAAAACAGTTATGACCCATACTAAATAAGAAAAAAGATCTAAGAATGAAGCTGAGCTCTCCCCGCTATAATCTGACTTCAGCAATCATCTGAGATCGGGAGTAGAGTTAAAAATAAAACTCTCACCCAAAAAGCAGCTAGATACAATCCAGTTAGGCTGAGCCCGCATTTCTAGTGAAATTTCTCAGGTGGTTAAATACAGCCGTGCCCAGTCCTCTGGCCCAGAGCCTGAAGCTAATTAGGGAGTCTAGAGAGGAACAGTGAGACTTTCAACAAAAGAGCCACCAGAAGCCATCGCATTGGTATTAGGTCCCTTCAAAATGACAGAGTTCCTTTCTCACAGGCAAGTATCACCATGCTGGCAAACATGGGAAAGGGGAGCTTGGGGCAATGAAAATTTCGTGGGCCATGGGATGTTCCTCTGATTCTCAGCATCAAAACACTTTTTATAAAAAGAAAGGCACATGTTTTATTTTTCCGTAGGTATGACTTGTAAACGTCTAAATCAGCTGCTTTTGACAACTTTTAAAATGTTTTTCTTCTGGCAGAAATAACACCCCATTTAGATTTCTCATCAAACTTGATTAATCAGGTGATAAAACAGAACTTTTACAAAGTACATCATCAGAAAGTGGGCTCATCATAAATGGTGAAATATATCAGGGAAGAAGAGCCTGGACTCTCTCAGACTATACGGGTGATGTTTAACCACCTGATATCAGACATCATTACAGCAACAATTTCTAACAAATGTGTCCCATGCATTTGACAGGAGCAGGGAGATCCCTGGTTGTGCAAATATTTTTGCTACTATTGAATTCCTGCTCGTGTTTTCATAGAATCTCAACATTAATTATCTTAAAGATAATGCAGCCAAAACTTTAGCTCAGAGAACACAAACTTGTGGGCCCCATTTTTGTCCCTTTAAAATTACCAAAATTATTTACAATGGTGACTTCAAGTATAGCTTGACAATTTTTTGGCAATAATGATCATGATTCCTCGTATATAATTAACACTTTATAGCTTACAAAATACTTGTTCACACATGATTTTATTTAAATTCTCACTATCTGCTAATTGCTCCAAGCCAACCTAACCACCCCACAAATTATAATATTTCATAAAACGAAAATGTTTTAGTTCTATTTTTCCACAAACTTTGAATTACTCCTGTATAACCTTTTAATATGCTGCTGAATTCAATTTGCTAGTATTTTATGAGTAATTTTGTATCATTGTTCATAAAGAATTTTGGTTTTAGTTTTCTTACAGTGTCTTTGTCTGGCTTTGATTATCAGGGCAATGCTAGCCTCATGGAATTCAAATTTTTGGAAAAGTTTGACAAATAATGGTGTTAGTTCTTTAAATGTTTGGAAGAATTCACCAGTGAATATATTAGATCCAGGGCTTTTCTTTGTAGAGAAATTTTCGATTAGTGATTTATTTTTTATTTTTTTTCCTTTTTTTTTTTTGGTGACCGGCAACGGATCGCAACCCTCAGTGTCGCGCCCGTACCGGACCGGGACCGGCAACGGGATCGCAACCCTCAGTGTTGTGCCTGCACCTCGCTCAGCCAGTGAGCGGCCGGTCTGTACGTGGGATCCGAACCCTCGGCGGGAGCCACCGGGCTGGCCCATAAAGTGTTTTTCTTTTAAAGAATGAAAGAATTACAGTATTATATTTCAGAAATCTGAGTGTTTAACTAAGCAACACGTACTTATCAAAGGCCTACAATGTATTAGAACCACAGCATTCCAAATTTTCAAGGCTTAAATGCAGAAATACACTTTTAATCCAGACTTAATCATAAATTATAATTAAAAGGTGTTTAGAAGATATGTGCAAATATCAAGCAGACTTAACAAAAGTGCCATATTTCAAATTACTTGGTATATGCAGAAGAAAGGGCAGCACTAAGAGGGAAGAGGAGAGTTAACAGAGGCCAGAAGTAGGGGGCAAAAAAGAATGAATGGGTAAAACGGTTATCCTTACAATCAAAAACTCATATTTTCCAAAACCCAACCATCATACCGAAGGCAAAACAGGCAAATTCGTTTCTTGGAATAAACGTGGAAGTCATAGAAGCTAACAGTCACTCCATCAGATCCTTCCATTCAACTAGTTAATACCTGAAATTCCACCAGAAATGCATCCCTTCTGTTTGAGGATTTGGCTTTGATAAACTCTCATCCTTTTAAGGATGGACTGGGAAATGTAGGGCATACAATACAAGCTGCTCCCTAACTGACAGTCTAAAAGAGGGAAATTTTGGAAGGTGAAGAGCTAAGGGTGAGGTACGTGACGGTTATGTGCTAAGCGTCTTATAGCCACCTTCTCATTTAGTCCCCATGTCAGTGCGACAAGTCAGGTGTTCTTAACCACATTTCATATATGAGGAAGCCAAGGCTCAGAAAAGTTAGATCATTTACTTAAGGTTTAGGGGGAACAAATGAAGAACTTGTTTTCAGAGCTGGACTCTCAGAAAAGCTAAATTGATGCTACACTAATGCTGGGTCGACAGCTTTGGGCTCCTTAAAAAAGAGCCTCATGGGGCCGGCCCAGTGGCGCACTGGAGAGTTCGCCGTTTGGGAGCGTGGCGGCGCTCCTGCTGAGGGTTCGGATCCCATGTAGAGACCGGTTCCTGCTCACTGGCTGAGCGTGGTGTGGGCACAACACCGAGGGTTGCGATCCCGTTACCGGTCAGTAAAAAAGACAAAAAGGAAAAAAAAGGAAGAATGAATTGATTAAGCATGACTGACTACAGGTGATGAAGCGGCCCCAGGTCTGCATCTGGAAGAAAACAGGCAGGGAGATCAAGAGACAAAAAGTTTCTCTCTTCCCTTCCCTTCCCTTCTCTATTCTATGTCTCTCTGTCTCTCTGTTTCTCTCTCTCTGTCTCTCTGCCTGTCTTTCTGTCTGTCTCTCTCTCACACACACACACACACACACACACACACACACACACATACACACACGCATGCACCTCCCACTTAAATTCAAAGCACATTGATAAAGAGATAGAAAATTTAAACTATTTAATAAGCAATGCATTTATAATTACACTTCCTAATTCTTTAGGATTCTGCCAATGACA
This sequence comes from Galeopterus variegatus, assembly GCF_000696425.1. Lineage (NCBI taxonomy): Eukaryota > Metazoa > Chordata > Mammalia > Dermoptera > Cynocephalidae > Galeopterus > Galeopterus variegatus. The sequence goes on along the minus strand of NW_007732435.1, from coordinate 88,867 downwards.
AGGGTACATATTTACAGAGACAATTGAGAATTGAGTGTAAGGGGAATATTAATTTATGGCAAGTAGAAGATCATCAAAAAATAAATGGCTCTGAACTTTGTCTCAAATTTCAACAAAGGACATTAGCATGTGGGAAGCTCCCTAAATCTTCATATAATGGGTATTAAAAATTAATCAGGTCTGGAACCAGGACCATTTCCTAGTTTTGCCAAGCAAAAATGTTGGATAATTTAACTTTGATATTAACAAAAATGAAGGAACTGTTTATTTGATTTTCATTTTGCTAAGAACTTCCCTAGGTTTCATATTCTTAAACAGTAGCATTTCACCCAAGAGAAGAGTTTTGGAGACCACAAAGTGAAAACAAATCACGTAAAATGGAAACTGGTTAACTAGCTCTGACTATGCTTTATGAACAATAGATAACAGCTGTACAAGAAATAACTGGAAATGCAGAGGGAAAACCAACAGTCCTAGAATGTGCCAAACTTAAAGTCACGGGAAGTATCACAGTCAGCCTGATGGATGATGCTAATACTCATCACATTTCTTAAGGATCTCAACAGGGTTGAGAATAAAAGTATTTAACTTCCTGAAAAACTACAAATAACCAAAGTTGTACAATACAAGAAGAAAAGCAAGGTATAAGAAAAAAGGTTATGAAAAAAACATTTGACCAAATTTTGATCTGTTTCTCCTTGGTGCTCTTGGACCAACCACTCCAACTCTTACCCACCATGTATTTTCAACTGCAGAATAAGAAGGCTGAACTAATAAACTCTGGAGTCTACCATTCTCTGACTTTATAAAGCATCACTGACTAAATTTTAAACAATCTACTTTGTTCAAATGCTTTTATACCATCAATTTAAGAATTAGTTAAAAAATAAAACCACAGTCTGAGCTCATAAGTGTCTCTAAAAAGGGGTTCCTTGGAATTCTGCTTTTCTTAGAAAACACAAGTGAAGTTCATTCCTACAGATCCCACTGATCTCTGGTTGATACAGGACAAGCCAACAAAAAAATTGTTTTAGGTACAAAGTGCTAGGAATTTCTGTGATAACTAAATTCTTTATTTTAGCCACATGGCTGCCAGTTTAACTAGCATTTCACTGCCCTCTCTTGGTAGATTCTGAGATAACAGAAGCTGATTTCTTTGCTGGGATTGGAATTTGGTTCAGGCTTCAAGAAAATACTGTTTTACCAGTAGGGGGATCTACTTAAGAAGGGAGGTGTAATGCCAGCGCCTTGGGGCCGGCCTGAGGGCCTGGGGCATGGAGAAAGGGACTGGACCACCCTCCCACAACAAGGCACACCTCGCCACCGCCTCAGGGCCCGCCCAAGGTCCTGGAGTAAGGAGCCAGGAATCAGACTCTCTCCACAACCAGGCACACCGCCAGCACCAAGGAACATGCCAAAACATCTCCCCAATGCAGGTGGCCCACCACAGGTACCACAATAACCATGGCTGCCACAAAGGCAGCTAGACGCCACAACCACCACGCAGATGGTCCACAAGCCACTGGAGTGCATTGACACAAGGAGAGTCACCAGCAGAGATAAAGGAGGAGGATGTCTCTCTCCACAGAGCCCATTTCAGAGTGATGGAAGAGACATCTGCTCTATGATAGTATTGGGGGACCTGATCACAGCTCTCAGCATTGGACAGATCATTTGAGCAGCAAATCAACAGAGTAACTATTATCCTTTCAGAGGGAGAGAAGAAATCTAGGGTGATTAGAGGGAGGTGGGGGGAGGGAAAGGGGGATGGGGAGGGATTGGACAAGGGACATAAAGAATAATTATGATTTCTGACAATATATATGCTAGTAATATTGATTTGATCAACATATCTCAATGTTGAACCCAAAAAATATGTATAATCAATTTTGATTCAATAAAAATTAAAAATTAAAAAAAATTTTAAATAAAATAAAAATTAAAATTAAAAAAGGAGGTGTAAATGTAATCTGAAATATTTAAAAGATAGCAATTTGTTGCTTTCAAGGCTTGTTTCCACAGAGACGAAGAGTAACGTGCAGAAAGCATGTGAGGAAGTGCATTGGGGATCAGTCCTTCTTCTGGGGCAAGGGAAGAAACAGGGGCTGGGCTGGAATGCAGTTCTAACAAGGGCCTTTGTCAATCCCATAGAGAGGTCTGAAGCCAGCTGGTCCTTTGGAGATGTCCTGAGTTGGGGTAAGAAGACCAGGCATTCATAGCTTCACATCAACCATCATTAGAAACAGACTGCCACCCCCACCCCTCCACCCCACAGGGTCATTACTTTTCCTCCAAGGGTAATTTCTGAAGAGGGCTGACACCAGACTTTCAGTGAGCAGCTCTCCAGGAAGGTGGAGGAATAGACCCTTCATTCCTGAAGGAGAACCTGGATGTGGCATCACAGCGTCTGCTACATAATTACTCTTTACTGTCGTTAATAACTGTTTCTTCATAAATGCCATGGCAAACACTGTGTAACTAATCTTACAATAGTTACAAAAATCAAAGGTAATAAATATAGAAAATGGTGCAGCCACTTTGGAAAGCAGTTTGGCAGTTTCTTTAGAAATTAAATTTACCACATGATTCACTAATTCCACTCATAGGTGGAAGAGAAATGAAAACATGGGTCCACACAAAGATTTATACAGGAATGTTCATAACAGCATTATTAATAATAGGCAAAAAATGGAAACATTCCAAGATCCACCAACTGGTGAATGGATAAACAAAGTGTGTTATATCCACAGAACAGAATAATATTCAGCAATAAAAAGGAGCAAAGTAGTGATACATACATGCTACTACATAAATGAACCTCAAAATAAAAGGGTACTTCAAAAAGCTCAAGGAAAAATATAATTAAAAGATAATCCAAATCTTTCGACTAACTTTTTGAAGACCACTTGTATGCTAAGTGAAAAAAGCCAAATGCCAAAAAGTACACATTATATGATTCCATTTATATGAAATATCTAGAAAAGGAAAACCTATAAAGACAGAAAGCAGATCAAGGATTGCCTGAGGCTGAAGGTGGACAGTGGGAGTGACTGCAGATGGGCAGGAGCCATCTTTTGGAAGTGATAGAAAGGCCCTAAAATTGAATTGTGGCGATGGCACCACTCTGTAAATGTACCAAAAAAACTTTGACTTGCATACTTAAAATGAGTAAATGTTATAGTAAGTAAATTATACTCAATAAAGCAGAAAAGAAGGAGGGAGGGAAGGAGGGAGGAAGGAAATTATCATCTGCCTAGGTGACATAATCTGATCAGTGGTTTTGTTCTCTGAACGTAGGACATGGGTTTAATAATAACCTAGTCTGTACATGTCAGAATATGTCAGATCAGCAGGTCCCTGAACCTCAACATTAGTAACTAAATTCATTTTAAGGAAAGCTCAGCATAGACAGGACTTATAAAGAGTATGACAGATACCTCCCTAAAGCAGCTGGTAGGAGTCTGGCCTGTCAATCAAACTAAAAACAAACAAACAAATAAACCCCTCTAAGTTACATTCATTGTATCTCTAAAATCTCCATCTTCACCCAGACTGACAAATGGAACTGCTTTTCCTCACTTCTACATGTACACATAGGCTTAATAACACCATGTGTGACTTATTTTCCCCTTCAGGATTGCCCCCTATGTTCATTTTAACCCAATTTCACCAAGCTAAAAAATTCACAGGGGTCAATGAGGGAAGTGAGGATTGGGAGGGAGGAGAAAGAGGTATCTCACCTCTATCGAGAGCATAGCATATTCAGCACAGTGTATATCCTAGGAACTCGTTATATATGATGTCTTTTAGTGTAACTACAATTATGTGAAGGGGATATTATTCTTATTTTGTGAATGAGAAATCTGAGGCTCAGAAAATTAAGCAATTTTTCTGAAGTTATCCAGGATGGTAATAACATGACCACTGATAAGACTGTATAAACAAAACAACACTCAAATTATCAGACTACTTTGTGATTGTCTTTTTGGAATTATGCAACCAGACTCTGCCCCCATGAATAAGGATGCGGCTTTCCCTGAAAAAAAAAAAAAAGTGAATACTATAAAACATCCTGGGAAGAAGTTTTTCCTGCATCTGGAAATGAATCCCTGAAAATAAAAACCCTTCTCTCTTGTCACTTTGCCTAGGACACCAAAGTTTAGAAGAGTATGGAATATCAAGGGAGATGATCTGCTCCTAGTCATATAGAGGCAGGACAGAAGGGAATGGGAAGCTGGACTGGAGTCACAGATTGGATTCTTCAAAAGCAGATGCTGAGATAGTGTTTAGGGTGCAAGATGTTTATCAGGAAACAACAACAGTGAAAGGAAGGGCAAGGACAGAATTGGACAAAGGAAGTTCAAATGTCATGTAAGCCTGACAAAGCCCTGACCAACCTGGTAGGCACCTCTGCAGCAAATACTGCCCATCAGAGTTGTCCTGTGCCACATCTCTGTGTCTACTAAACCTAGAGTCTGTTTATGAGTAGTGAAAAATTATTCTCCACACTGTACATCCTTTTCATTATAGTCTGGCCTCAGCTGTGCTATGAGAAATTAGAAAAAGAGCCTGTGACCAAGCTGGAATGATAGATGCAAGAAATGTAGCAGGAAAGTTGTAGCTGCTAGAATGATTTCAACTGCAAGTACAGACTGTTTCAATTTGCTGAAATGATGATATGTGTCATCTCATATACAGGGACATTCAGAGGTAGAACAATTCCAGAGTTTATGTAATCGGAGCTTACTTCCCTGGGATGATCTGCGTTTTCCTCTCCTCTGTGTTTGCTTCATCCTTAGGCTGATAGTAAAATAGAATAGTTCCAGACATAACTTTCAAACAAGACGAGGTCAAGAGGCAGAAGAGGGATGGTCTCTTCTAGTGTATCCTTCATAAACAAGAAAACCCTCCCCAGAACTCCCCGTCTCCACCCAGCAGAACTTCTCTCACATTTTATTGGCCAGAACAAGTCCCATGTCACCCCTAAACCAATCATTGGTAAATGATCCATTTGGAATAATCTTGACCAGCTTAGTCTAATCAGAATCTACTTGCTATAGCTATGGATGGGGCCCTAAAGTGCCCTAAAGTGCTTAGCTCTAGGGAAAAGGGGCAGATATTTGGATAAAATCAGAATTCTTTCAGGAAGAAGAGAAAAGCAAAATGTTGGCAGAGCATGTAACCAACATTGTTCCCTACATGAGAGCTCTAGTTCTGAAATCAGCAAATGTTACCTAGCTAAGCAACTATGGCGCAAGTGTCAGAAATAGCAGAAGCACCAGCTTGGGAACATGGACAGAAAAAAATCATATTGGTTTGTTTCTGCTCATATCCTGGTGTCCTAAGAGAATTTATATCCAAACAAAGAAACAAAAAAAACTAATTTCCCAAATTAGTTTCACTTCACTATAGCTCTGGTTACCCTATATGTAACAAATAAAATATTTGAGCCCTGATCTGTCTGGTTCCCAAGTTCATGAGTTCGAACATGGGACACTTCTTTTTCTTAGATTCCAAATCCCCTGAGGGAATTTATTAACCAAGAATCCACTCCCACGGCCCAGCATCTTATACAGGAGACAACAAGGAGACTGAACTGACATGGGAATAGGCAGAAAATACTACTTAGTGCATTTCCTAAAACTGAGGCTACAGAGGCAGCACATTATGAATATGCAAGTTGCCTTAAATGAGTAAATAGCCTGAAAAGAAGTTATGTGACTCAACAAACAATAAATGTTTAACTGGTTTCTCTAAATACTATTATTATTGGATGAAAAAAATGTAAGCATCTTTTACTGTAACAAACAAGAAGTTCTGAGCACAATTAAAAATCAGAAGAATATTCCAACAATACTTTGTTGTAGGAGTAGTTCTATTTGTTTCCACTATAAGAAAATAAAATAAGAAACTCTACTCCTGTGGAAGTCATTTGTACCTCCAGCTCTGCCACTTACTGGGTGGAGGTCTTAAGCTCTTGGGGTTTCCTCACTTCATTTGTAAAATGCAGATGATTTCTAAGTACCTTTTAAACCTCACAATTTATGATCGTAAAAAATAATTGATTACAGGAGCCAATCCAATAAATTTTTCATGGTTCTTGGAAGAATGAATAATTTCTTTTTGTTTTTTTTGTTTTCCAAATAGGATTTCATAGGCTTTGGGTCTGTAATGCATGTCTTTCATTAGTGGCTTTATAATTTCTAGGTTAATTGCAATACTGTGCATGATATTATCAGTCTTTGAATTAAATTGAATGATTCTGTAAAACATAGCAATCTTTAGAAACTTTGACAAAATAATTATATAAATATGGATACAACAATAATCCCCCAATGTCTTAAATAAGTTCATACTTCCTGCCTTTGGGACTTTCTAATGAAGGTGGGCACAATGGAAGGCAAAGAAAGATGAGACAAAACATCAGACATGTAATTTCATAACCGGAAAAAACTTTAGAAGTAATCTAATCCAATGATTCCCAAACCTTGGTATGTAATTTATTACATGGGGAACTAGTTTACAATAAACTGTCCCCCTCATTCCCACTTCCTCACTCCCTAAAGAAACTCACTAGTTCTAAAGTAAGGCGAGACTGGCCATCTGTATTTTTTATCAAGTTCCTCACGTGATTCTAAAGCACACGAAGGTCTAGGAACCCTTGAGACAGTCCAATTGCATATTTAATAAATGAGAAAATAAAGTGCAAATAAGAAAAGCAAAATGAAAATACCCAGGTCTCCTTAACCAAAAGCCTGATGTTCTTTCCATTACCTCATCAATGTACATTAGAATCATATAAAAATAGTATGCTTAACATTAAATTAAGAATCAGTTGTTATTCTTTGGATCCAAGGAGAAAGGTAACCCAAGAAAATGAGGGTTAACTAGAGGGCTAACTAGAGGAAAAGTACAGTGAGTTAGAACACACAGAGATACCCAGACCTAAGAAAGGATAGAGGGAACTGGAAGAAAAGAAATGGGAGACAGGAAAGGCAGGAATGAACTAAAAATGAAAAAAATAATAATAATAATAATGTATTTTCTCTCCACCCATAAGAGCTCAGTAGAAGTAGCATAAATGAGAATAACTTCATATGCTCCATTTGTGTGTTACACTTTCTCACTCAGTGTAATCATCTGTAAAAGGACGGTCAGATTGGCTGCAAGCTGTGTTAGAGCAACTCCACTAAAAATCAGCCAATAACCACATTGTCTGAGAATCCACCATTTCTAGGCAAGTACCTTTAAGCAGTGCCCATGCAAAGTTTCAAGGTATTGATATGGTGATTTAATCATCACTATAATCATCATCATCATATTATCATCAATAAAAAAGTATGCATGTTGAAATACAGTGGTTATTACAAAGAAAATTTCAGTGAGGAATCTTTGAACTACGAAATGAAATTCTAATTTTGCTGCAATGTAAGAAAGCAGTTTAATCCCAAGTATTTAAAGATGTTAATTGAAAACCTAGACTTTCTTATTTGCCAGATATTTGAGGCATTTTTTTATTTTCTTAATGTTTCCATAGCAAAAAGAACAGCAACATCTTTTCTGATGGCAGATGAGATTAAAAGACCAAAGCATAACTTAAAAGCTTGGAAGAAATATTATGCCATGTTCTACAATTAGTCAATAATTATCAGTGAAGTGGGTGATAATCTTGATGTTGTGCCAAATACCTTATTAATTTGATAAAATGTTTGAATTTTGTTTTCCATTAAAATGAGATCCATTCATAAGAAATTCATGGATTTTGGATCTATTGTTTTCATTGAAAGGTTATTAAAATTCAGCTATAATTTTAAAAGATAAATTGTTGGGGGGCTGGCCCAGTGGCGCACTGCTACAGTGTGCCGCTTGGGAGCGCGGCGGCGCTCCCGCCGAGGGTTCAGATCCCACATACAGACCGGCCGCTCACTGGCTGAGCGAGGTGCGGGCGCAACACTGAGGGTTGCGATCCCATTGCCGGTCCCGGTCCAGTACGGGCGTGACACTGAGGGTTGCAATCCGTTGCCGGTCACGAAAAAAGACAAAAAGGAAAAAAAAAAAAAAAAGATAAATTGTTGGAATTAACTACTGATGAAAAACTGAAGGTAAGTTTAGAAAATATATGATCACTTGCTTAATTTTGAGGAAAATTTTAAAAGGAATATCCTCAGCTTGCTAAGCTTATTTTAAAATCTCTTCTTACATAGACATCAAATACTTCTGCAAGACTGGTTTCTCCACTAGTAGTGTTATTAAAACAGACCACAAAAACAATTTAGATATATATTATCTCCTACAAATAGCACTGTCATCAGTCCAACTGAAATTAGATAAATTAACAAGCAAAAAGAAAATTTGTCACACTGAAAACTTTAAATTTTGATATATATAGTATTCTTTCAAAGTTTATATATAGGCATCTAATACAATATTTTGTTTAGTTATTAGGGCAAAACAACGAAAACTCATAAACTTAATACAAATTCACTACATCAACTTTCTCAAACTTTTGGTCCCCTTTACATCTGAAAAATGATTCAGGATACCAAACCACACTTTAAGAACCACTGCTCTGTATTAATCATGTTGGCTTCACATTTTGTATGCACTTTTTATTTTTCTGATAATTTGTTTTTACTACATTTTACAAAAGTGTTGGTTTGCAAAGGATTGTAAATTCAAAAAACCAAACCTGACTCTTTCACCACAGATAGTTTAAGAAGAATTGCTCTAATTCAACCCTGCATGACTAAGCTAGACATCTCTATTTTAACACTGAATGATTCATCAGACACTTCATTTGACAGAGTAAGTTTATTAGTATTACATTGAAGTAATTACATTACTATATGAAAGTCGTGGTAACCTAAAATAGTTCATTAAGAGCCAAGTATGTGGAGAAAATCATCTTAATGCTCTTAACTTTTTTATTCTGTCAATTTATGATTTTAAAATGTAAAAGTAAAAAGGACAAGGCCTTGTAAGAGGTCCAATATGTGTTTTTAATAGCTAAAAGAATAGAAACAACCTACATGTTCATCAACAATTAAATTATGACACATCCACACAATAGAATACTATAAGGCCATGAAAAAGAATTAGGTAGCTTTATTTGTGCTCGTGCACAACTCCCTCCAAGATATATTAGGAAGTGCAGAAGCAAGTTACAAAGAATAGATGCTGTAATCCCATTTATGTGAGAAAAAACTGGAGGATGCAATTGAGCTGTGACCATATTCTCTGTGGGAGGTGAAGGTTTATCATAGCAGAGCTGGAGGTAAATGCAAAAAAACCAAAACGATTTTGTGTTTATACTCTGAGAGGAGACTCATAACATGAATGAAGTTACTATGCCACCTCTGTAGGCTGGAAGATAATTCTTTTAATGGGACCGCTTTTTCCTAGCTCCTGGCTTTATTTAGGGAGCCCATTTCCTAAGATTCTCAATTTCAGGATGCATAAAAATTAGGCTACCAGATGGTATACACACCAAGAAACTGCATGTACTATATTTTATGAGATATTTTCAAAGGATTTTTAAAGGTAATTTTGGCTATATCATAAAGCTAACTTTAAAGAATCCTTAAAGCTATATTCTTTAAAGAATGCAACTCAACTGTAGTAAAAGCATACGTAAGAGATGACACTAGCCATCTGTAAACAAGAACAGTTCCAATTTTGAAAATCGCTGAGAGTAGATTTTAAGTGATCTCACCACAAAAAATAATAAGCCTGTGAGGTTATATGTATGTTAAATAGCTCTGTTGAGTCTTTCCACTATATATATATATATATTTCAAAGCATCATGTTGTACATGATAAATACATTCAATTTTTATTTATCAATTAAAAGATTTAATTTAATTTTTTAAAAAATTCCAAGAGGCATTTTATGAATGCACCGCTAATGGACCCAAGGATCTAGTCAAGAACACCTCGAGGTTTTTAAAAAGCTATAACCTACTCAATTCATTTAACTTAGGTTTGTTTGGTCCATACTATATATCGTGGACCACTGGTAATTCAAAGAGGAAAAGACACAATGCCTCTCCTCCAGTAGCTCATGCTCTAGAGGTACTTAATTTGAATTATTTTAACTTAAAATTTTTAATAAAGCAAGATAATCTAATAGAGAAAAGAAGAAAGAACACAGAGGCAGGAACACTTTATGCAGGAGGAAGGCTTTATAGAGAAGATGGCATTTGAGATGAAAACTTGAAAGCCTGTGTATTGTTTTCTTGGGGCTGCCCTAACAACATACCACAGACTGGGTGGGTTAAATATCAGAAAGTTATTGTCTCACAGTTCTGGTGGCTAGAAGTCAAAGATCAAGGTATGTGCGGGACCATGCTCACTCTGAAGGCAGCTGGGGAAGGATCTATTCCAGGCCTCTCTCCTAGCTTCTGGTGGTTCCTTGGCTTGTGGCAGCTTAACTGCAATTGTCAAATGGAGTCTCCTATGTCTGTGTCTCTCTGTCCAAATTTCCCCTTTTTATAAGGACACATCATTGGATTAGGGCCCATCCTAATGATCTCATCTTAACTTGACCATCTGCAAAGACCCTATTTCCAAATAAGGTCGCATTCACAAGTACTGGGGATTCCGGACTTCAAGTTCTTCGCGGGGAGGGGGACACAATTCCAGCCGTAACAGCGTGTCAGTAGATAAGCAGGGAATGGGAAATCTGGGCAGAGAGAAAAGCATGTGTGGTAGAGCAGGAAAGAAGAATTGCATAAAATGAGTCTGGACAGATAAGAAGAGCCTAGATCATAATGGGTATCACATGCCCTCTGTGCAGGTGATACAACTCACAGAAAGACTACTGCACCTGCAGTGTGAAGAATAGATGTGCAGGAGCCATACGACAGATGTGGAAACTATCTATGAGGCTACTATAGCTTCAATTCAGGGAAGGGATGATGGGAAGGGTTTATGTCACTATGGGAGAGAGAAAAGCCCAGAGGAAAGGGAAGAGAAACTGATAGATACTGAGTGCCCACCACAGACTACTGGCTGTAGGTTACCTCATTTTGTCCTCATCGCAACCCTGTGCCACCCGTACTGATTCTTCCATTTTTACAAGTAAACTAACTGAGACCCTCAAGTTTAACCCAAGGTCACACACTTTGTAAGTAACAGAGCCAGCACTCAGAGGCTTGTCTGACCAAAAAAAACAAAACAAAAAAATCTAGGGAAAATGTTTACAGTTCAGGAATGAGAGAAAATAATTAGAAGAAATAATTTATAAGGTTCAGAACAAGCTATATATTAAGTAAACTTTTGGGGAATAAATGGGGGAAGGGAGAATAAATATGTGTATTTACATAAAGAAAAATTGGAAGAATTTACAAGAAACTAATAAAAGTTATTATCTGGAGGGACGAGTGTAGGGAGAAAGAAGAGAATGAGGAACAGGAGTGGGAACGAGACTCCTTAACACACACTTTTTATATTCTTTTGAGTTTTTATCCATGTAACATACCACCTTTCAAAAAAAACAACAGAAAACATTTTATGAAGAAAGAACAATTCAGTAGAATAGCAAAAACAAGCTAGAATGCAAAAGATTATACAGGTACTTAGAAGGTGGCTTTAACCTTTTGGTAAAAACCCACAGTCTTAATTTTGTTTACTTAACATGCCTGATATGTTATTATCATTACACATTTTATGTAATGTTGTATAGAGCAAAGATAAAACATCTTTAAAGACTCTGTGTGGGTTAAAAAGACAGCTAAATCCAATAGCAATGTAGAAAAAATTAGAACCAGTAATCCCTATTATCATTTTGTTAAACCACTAATCTCCATGAAGTATAAAATCAATGTACTTAACTAGCCACAGAAAGAAATCACATTCAGATGAATACGGGAAAAAGCTTTATTGCAGTTTTACCATAAGGAATTGCTGGCCACTAATAAGTTACAATACTCAAAGTTTTTAATTTTGTTTTTTAAAGTGAAATGTACAAAGGAAAAGGAGGCAGAGTTAATGCACTGCTATACCTAGTTAATTTCTACAGCCATTAATTAGAATCAAAAATTGATTCACACAAACCTTCCACAATTTCTCTACTCCCCAATTCTTGCCTTATCACAGAAAAGAAATAGAACTACTTGGTGCCAAGAGTGGGGAAAAAATCCTCATGGCAACATGAACGGTTCTTAGAGCACAGTTATTACCATTCCAACCCTTTCATACTAAATGGCATTTTCAGTGAAAATAATAATACCTGCACAAAAGTGGAAAGTGGGAGAACTGTCACTCAGTCAATTCTTACTTAGGAAAAGATTTTAAAGAGAAATCTTATTTTGAAACTTAAAGGTCATAAAACACTTCTCTTAAAATAAGGTGTCTGGTTTTGTCCTGCATCAATCATATATTCCTTTTTCCTATGACTGCCTTTGGAGACTTAACATCTCCAAACATACTGCTAAACAAGAATTCCAAAAATGTCTTCATTGATTGGATACTCTGCCCAATGAAAAATTATTTTTTATTGGAAATGGCTGTCAAAGCTATTTTTACTGCTCTCCTGAGGGTTCAATCTGTAATCATGTACTACACTTCTCTACTCTGAGAAGAAAATACATTAGGTGACTGCCTCTCTGTTTCAGATTGTATATTATGCTATTTTAGGAGCTCAGACTGTGGACCTGAATGGAATTGAAGCTCTGCATTTGGTGCCTCTCCCTTGAGGATCTTTAGGCTGTTACAGACAGAGAAGTAGCTAAGAAGAGAAGGCTTGCAAGCCTGCTACAAGTCTGTTCCTTTTAGTTTAAATCTCTTCAGGAAAACTACCCCCACACTCAACTTCTGGAAATAACAATAAAGCTAGAAAACCTTGAAGAAAGGAATTTCCAAGTGCCTATTTGCATTAAAAGACACAAATAGCACTTTCTTATTCTTCTGTTCTTGTCAAAACAAGTACATGTTCCACTAGAACTATTTGGCTGTCTGTAAGATAAACTGAGGGGTCTTTAATGTTAAACTTGTCTTCAAATACCTTCTCCAACCCATCTGAAATTTCAGTATTAAATATTTGTTCTTTCTTGGTTAAAGCTTTGCCACTTTAGAAACCCTTTTCTAAAATTAAAAAAGAATGAAAATTAACAAATTAAAATATCCTAAGTAATTAACATCTTGGAGGGATCAGTTTATTGGCATATTTTCCAACATGATAATGGAGAAAATGGCCAACAGTATGCATTAGCTTTGATAAAGTGAAAAAGCATAAAGTAAGTCTAAGTATTGGGCACCAGCTAAAAAGGACAAGGGTAGGTGTTACCCTTCAGAAAGGGATGGGTTAGTCCACTCAGACTGCTATAACAGAATATCATAGCCTGGAGGGCTTATAAGTAACAGAAATTTATTTCTCACAGTTCTGGAGACTGGGAAGTCCTAGAGCAAGGTGCCAGCAGATTCAGTGTCTAGTCAGGGTCCACTTGCTGGTTCATAGACAGTGCCTTCTTGCTGTGTTCTTACATGGTAGAAAGGGTGAGGGATCTCTCTGGGACCTCTTTTATAAGGGCACTAACCCTATTCATGAGGGCTCTGTTCATGACCTTATCACCTTCCTAATGCCCCACCTCCTAATACTATTAAATTGGGGGTTAGTATTTCAATATATAAATTTTGGGGAACACAAACATTCAGACTATAGCTGAAATTCTAGAAAAACATCAAAGGGAAGCTAAGGATGGGGAGTGCTAAAGGAGAAGGTAGGAAAATACAAAAAAAGTGGACCTGCTCTGCTTTGCCATTCTGTGTAAAGGGGGCCCTGCCCTCGACTTCCCAATACCTACAAATGAATGATCCACTTTAAATACTATCTTTATTAAAAGCATATTATTATTAAAAATCATGATTTTTCTTTATGCCTTTACCCAACCTATCCCTCCCCAAACCACCCCCTCCCCGCCTCATCCCCATCTCTAGTATTCTGAAAGTTCAAGGAATTGTTTAGGTCTTTTCTTTCTTTCTTTTTCTTTCTTTCCTTCTTTCTTAGCACTCAGTTATAAGCGAGAACATGAGGTATTTCTCTTTCTTTGTCTGGCTTATTTCACTTAACATACTTTTCTCCAGACTCATCCATGTTGCTGCAAATGACAGAATTTCACTCTTTTTTATGGCCGAGTAGTATTCCATTGTGTATATATACCACGTTTTCCTTATCTAGTCATCCATCGATGGACATTTAGGTTGTTTCCATATTTTGACTATTGTAAATAAAGCTGCAATAAACATGAGAGTGCAGGTATCCCTTCGACATGATCATTTCCATTCCTTTGTATATATATCAAGTAGTGGGATTGCTGGATCATATGGTGGTTCTATCTGTAGTTGTTTAAGGAACCTCCATACTGTTCTCCATAATGGCTGTACTAATTTACAGTCCCACCAACAGTGTAGAAGAGTTCCCCTGTCCCCACATCCTCTCCAGCATTTGTTGTTCTTGTTCTTTTTAATAATGACCATTCTAACTGGGGTGAGATGGTATCTCAATGTGGTTTGGTTTGCATTTCTCTGATGACTAGTGATGTTGAGCATTTTTTCATATACCAGTAGGCCATTTGTATGTCTTCCTTTGAGAGGTGTCTATTCATCTCCTTTGCCCATATTTTAATTGGATTATTTATTTTTTTACTGTATACTTGTTTGAGTTCTTTAAAAAATAATAAATAAATAAATAAATAAACTATACATCCAAACCAGATAAATAATCAGGTGAAGAGAGTGGAAATAAAACATGAGGAGCAAAAAAAGACTGAGAAATAGAGGCAATGCCTAATATAAGCTTCCAGCTCAGGTGTTGGCAGCCCTGGGCCTCTGGGCAGAAGCCAGATCCTCCCTCTAGGAGGCCCCACATGAGGCTCCCTGGAAAGGGATGTGGGTCAAAGGGGAGGGTGGATGGTGACAAGCTGCCATCTAGCCTCTCTCTGCCTCCCCAACACCTGTCTCCTGCTCTTATCTTCCAGGTGAGCCAGGTGGGCCACCCTAATCCTGTATGAATAAAACAATAACACTCTATTGAAAGAAAACTTAAGTAAAGATACTGTATCTGTGAAAAAATAAAATAAAAAAATAATAAAAATAAAAATAAAAAATAAATACTATCATTGACATATCTTTCACTCCAGTGTGGTATACATTCTTGCCACCTAAAATGTCTCTAAGCTGGATCCTCCAAGTTCACACACTATCAATGATTACTTCAAACTGAGGAGGACAAATATGTTACTGAAAGAGAAAAAAGAAAAATAGATTCCAACACAAAATATTAAGAAGCATGGGGTCATTTGTTATTTTGGGTCGTCTGTGCCGTGGCACTTTTAAATGAGAAAAAAATAAGAGAATGGGATTGTTGAATACATTACATTTAATGTAAATAGAATAAATATCTTTATAAGCAAATTACTTCAAATACAAAGATTTAACTGTTAGCTTTTGTGTGG
>NW_007732435.1:0-73173 GCF_000696425.1 Galeopterus variegatus | reverse complement strand
TCTTAAAGCCCATGGTTCCAAAAAAGAAAATGCAATAGTCAATGAAGAAAATATAAAATAGTATTACAAATAATTTTCATGTATTAAAACATTTAAAATAATAAGTTAAAAAGATATGAGGGTACTTCAAAAAGTTCATGGAAGGATTTGTATTATCTTTCAATCTATTTTTCCACAAACTTTTTTTAAGTACCCCTCATATTTTATCAGTGTCAATAAAGCAAATAAAAAACATTAAGAAAGACCCATCAAACACTATCATAACACTTTGTGCATATTCATAAAGTACTACCGACTGTAGATAAAAATTATTAGGCATTTTTAGACATGAAATATTTACAAAGAACTTTTAAAAAAGAACATTGCTATGGGTATATCACTGAGATCTAGATTTAGATTTTTGTTTATTATAAAACATATCCATTGCAATGTTTTCAAAGTGTGGCCCCAGGACACCTGGGATTCCCGAAATCATTACAGGGGTCTGCAAGGACAAAATTTTCATGATATTACTCAGACATCATTAGCCTCTTGTAACTCATTCTCTCCCAAGTGTGTGTGTTTTCCAGAGGCTACATGATGCGTGATGTGACATCATCTCTATGACAGCTAATGGAATATGTGCTTGTGTATTCCAGAGTAAATGTTCTTGGTTTTAATTCCTAATATGTAAGATATTGGTAGATATAACCATACAACCAAAAGCTTTTTGGTGTCCTCAATAACTATTAAGAATACATAGAGATCCTAAAACCAAAAAGTTGAGAACCACTGTTCTAACAAAATGAGATAATAACCTTTTAGAAACCAAGGCAGTAAAACATCATTAGTAACAAAGCTTCAAATGTTCCAAATTACATTGCAATATAAAATATAAAACTTTTGAAGACTATTTAGTGGTTTTTGTTGATTTTGTGGAGCTGTGAGAAATAATATCTGAAAGAACGTATCAAAATTATTTAGTAAGTTCTTGAGAAAATAGTTTCAATGAATACTATTAATATAAAAATCTTACTGGATTTTTACAGACAGTGTAATGCTAGGGAAAAAGTCTAGAGATGTAGCCAAGATTCTAGAAAATTTTCAAGAAATTTTAATTTGATTACTAAATCACAGTTTTCAGTTATCTCTAGATGATCCAATAAAAGGTATTAATCAGTTCTCACAATAATTTTCCTTATATGCTTTCAATTTTTTACCATACTTCAATATGCATCATGCACAAAATTAAATAATATACCTCAAGACTGATGGGCCAGTTAGATCAGTTGGTTAAAGCACCACCTTGTAACACCAAGTTCATGGCTTTGGATCCCCACGCCAGCCAGCTGCCAAAAAAAAAAAAAAAACCCTCAAGAGCTCAGAATTACTTTGGCAATAATAAATGTGACTTGTAAAACTGAAAAAGAAAGCTGAAAAGAGAAGAAATAGAAATGAAAAAAATGTTACACCATTTGAAATAAAGTATCAACTTCAAGTGAAAAACTGTTAGATGTAAGAATGCATTTGTTTTTGATGATAAAAGTGAAAAACATTTTTCAATTTACTGAATGCTAAAACTTGGTTGAATGATATTTCTAAGCTTCATAGACTAAAAGTGGTTAAAAATAAAATTAAGCCAACTAATTAAATATGATAATCTAATAATTGATTTTCATGATTTACTTGAAACACAAATATTAAATATATGGAAATCTCAGATGGTATTTTAAGGATAAAAAAATGTAAATTCTGTTAGCTCAGCAGAAGATGGGAAAAGATTTAGAACCATGAACTAGATTATTGACATAAATAAAACCTTTTATTTATTTAGACTATAAATTGGTTCACCTCTTTCAAAACAACCTGGTGACAAGCTGCCATCTAGCCTCTCTCTGCCTCCCCAACACCTGTCTCCTGCTCTTACCTCTTTCAAAACAACCTGGTGACAAGCTGCCATCTAGCCTCTCTCTGCCTCCCCAACACCTATCTCCTCTCTTCCAGGTGAAGATAAGAGCAGGAGAAATGTAAAATGTACAACATCTTTTGGTTTACCAGTTCTACTTCTAGGATTCTGACCAACCAAATACTCTCATTTACACATAAAGATACATGTTATAAACATAAGGATATTCATTAAGATATTATTTGTAGTATGAAAAGCTACAACCAACCTAAATTATATAATTAGGTTCTACTTCTAGGATTCTGACCAACCAAATACTCTCATTTACACATAAAGATACATGTTATACACATAAGGATATTCATTAAGATATTATTTGTAGTATGAAAAGCTACAACCAACCTAAATTCTATAATTAGAGAAATGAGTTAAATAAATGACAGTAGACACATTGAATGGAATTCTATGCAACCACTAAAAAGAATGAGAGTTTACAGGTCTTATTGGCATGAAATGATTCCATTTGGGGTAGAAAATAAAGTATATTTGTGTATATAGATATTTAAACATGCAATGAAAAGCTCTTGAAATTAGCTTTGAGACATGGGATGGAAGTGAGAGGATTTTAGGTATTTTGTATTAACTGAATTTGTACAAGTTTGTATCACTTTTTATTTCATGAAAATAAAAATATATGTACATGTGCATCTACAGGTTGTCATGTTTTTGGTTCTCGGTGACCTTTAGTGTCTAGCTACTTTTTTCATGACATCCCTAAGGCAAGCAAAATACCTATGAGATCTATTAGGTCCAAGGAACTTAACCATTTATGTTCCAACCACTTAATAGCCATTTGGAAGGATAATTTACATAAACTGTAAAAAAAAGTATTTCACTCTTTTATACCACATTTACTTACTAATGGAATGTGTGTTCCTATTGGTCACTGCACAACTTCTCTAACCTAGGAATCAGGATGAATGCTGTCACCCTCATTTTCAGTTCCACATGGATTTTCACTGGTATTTGCTTTGTACCCAAGCAATCACCAAAAACCCAGTTTCTCAAAGAAATGACCTCACCAAGAGCAATGCAACACAATCTAATATTGAAACTGTGAACTGCCCAGAGCTACTAATTCACACAGATGTTGAGTATTGCTGTGTTTCCACTGAATATTTAAAATATCTTGCATATTTCACTCAATATATGTTGAATGAAATAAGCAGAACACAGAGGGAAAAATACCACATCCTCACTCATAAGTGGGAGCTAAGAGAGAAAGGAAAGAAAGAAAAACCACAATGGTGCTTTGGACTTGCAGAGGGAGAGACCATACCTAGGGTTGCATAGTGGGATGGGGAAAAGGGGGAGGGGGAGGGAGGTTGGGGATTAACTGAGTGGGGGACACACAGTACAATCACAATTTGTGGTAATGGGCATGCTGCCAGTATTGATCTAGCCATCATATCTTGGGCACAAGTGGTGACGGTCAGCTTTGTACCCCATGAACATTCATAACCAATATAAAAATGAAATAAAAGAAAACAAAACAAAATATCTTGCAATACCCCTGAGTTCCCTTCGGAGCTCCAAGGTGCCTCAGTGCAGTTTAGAACAATAGATTTCAAACAGAGTGCTTTTCCTTGTCACCTAGTTAGCGGCATGAAAAATTTAAAGATGATTCCAAGTAAAAGCAAAATAATGACTCCTGAGAGTTCAGGCACCTGCTATCTTCAATCCAGGTCTATGACCATTTAGACCTACCTCACCAGAACACACCCAGGGAAGGTGAGGAATAATATAAACCAAGTTCTTAATTGCTTCATCATTGATGCATAAATGAGTTCAGAGCAGTAAGCAAATGGTACCGACAAGTGGAAAAACTATGCATGGACAGAATTTCTCTCTTGGCGTAAAGAATTAAGAACCAGAAATTATTATTTTCGGTGTCTCTCCATTTTAAAAATAACTATTCTAAAGTTTGTGGGTAGACATAAAAGCATTCTAAAAGAATTACTGTGACTGGCCTCTGTGTCAAATATAGCCACTCCCATAAGGTTAGCATCTGATCAGTCCCTCAAATCTACCCTAGTATTGCAATATGATCACCCCACTCAAAAACTAGAAGTTATGGAGCCCTTTATTTCTAAATAAAATTTAATTTCCTCCTTCCAAGGAAGATAGTTTTGAAATTTTGCACAGTTCCCTTTACTCCCTTATTGTTTACTCTTTATCTGTGGGAATCAAGAACGACCTCAGGTCCACAGCCTTATAGTTCTTTCTACGAGCTCTATCTCATTACTCATAATTATGCAGCTTTTTCTGCTACAGTACGTAGCATAATTGGCTCGTGGTGGGCTAGAATGCCATCACGTTCAGAGTGAGGGGTATTTGAAAACTTACCCCAGCCAAACCAGAACTGAATTAGATTATTAACAACAGGGGGTTGAGGTGGAGACTGGGAGGAGGATAGTGACAGAAAAGAAGCTTGTGAAACTCAACGTGGAGGTGAAAGGGCAGCTGGAGGCCAGGACCCTCTCACATGGGGAGGGAGCAGGAATCCAAACATCTCCTCCCTCTCTTAGCACTTAAAAAGCTGTTTATAGTTCCCAAAATGCATCCTACATTTCCTGTCTAATTAAATCTTCAGTCCTATCCTATGAGACTGGCATTATTATCAACTCCATTTTTTTTAAAGTTGAGAAGAATATGTTAGGAGTATCAACCGCATTTTATGGGTGAGGGAACAGACTCTGTGAGAGCAAGGACACCCAGGGCCACTGTGGTGTAAACTGCTCACTCATAGACAGTCTGCTGAGGGCGGTTCTCACATTACTGCACCAACATTTAGAAACTTGAAGTGAGATTGGAAGGAAACTAAAGAGTCAGGGCTCACGTCCTTGACTTCAAGCAAGTATATGTCTTAATCACACCACTTCTGTTCTTGAAGATTCCTGGAAGGTATCCCCTTCACACTCACCCACCCTCCATCATCCATTCCAGAACTTTCTCCTCTATTATCTGGATTTACCATCGCTCAATTTAAACCCATTTTCTTTGTTGCTATCATCCATACGAGGCAAAATGTCCAGCTGTAAACTTTCTACCTAGAGCACTCTGTTAACTAAATGACCATTTAAAATAGCACCAGCACCATGGCCAACACACAGCAGGTGCTTAATAAACAAGTGGTGAATAATTCAATGAGCAAATGCTGAAAATAAGCCTTTCTTATTATAAATGTCTCTAGCATCAAATAAATTATCAGTAAAAAAAAAGTTTAAAAATCTACCATAATTTGTTAAGTTAAATCTTTCTAACTATTGGCAGATCTAGATATAATGAGCTCCAGTTATAAGGCACAGTAGGAAAATCACGCATGGCACAATGACTGGCACACTGCAAGTCATTCAAATCTGGTGAATGAATTTAAGTTATGTTGGGTGTGGTTTTTGAATCATAGTGAGACTTAAAGACATACCTGATTCTTAGCTTTCAGACAAATAAAACACATTCCCAAGATTAGTATCTCCAGATGGTATTTTATATCTTTTTCAAACGTATTCACTCAGTCATCTTAGAGTTTCATACCTACTCAAGTTACATCTTGAACATAAATTTCTCTTACATTGTACAAATGTGGGTGTAAACATATCACAGCAAAAGAAGCATTTCTCTGAAATTCCTCATTGCAATTGACACAAGCATTTTTTCCTCTTTCCTCATTTTCAACAGAGAAAAAACTTCTTGTGCAGCTGATGTAAAGTGTGTATTTCATTATTTGTATTTAAATAGAGAAAAGAATAGGGTTATCCCACCACCTTGTGGACTCCTTGGGTATTGCTGCTTCAGAGCCAATGCATTTTATAATAACATTGAACATTTGCTGCTTATGCTTCCCCCCCCCTCCAGCTCTTCTGCTCCCAGTTCCACATTTTCAAATCTTACCCATTGCTCAAAACACAGTTAAAATGTCCCCATCGTAGAGCCATCTTAACTGCAAATGAAAATTACAAGGAAACAGCTAAAATGAAACTCTCTCTCTGCTCTTAACTTCCATGCCACCTTCTCTGGTTCCTCTTATTTTCTAGTTCATATTATATAGTGTTATCTCCCCTGTTAGATTGTAAGTATTTTGAGGACATGTGGGCAATCACCTTCAGAGATGTGCCGAAGCCTGCTAATACCTGCTCTCACCAATAGTTTAATATTCAGAAATTTTGCAAGCCAGTTGTTAAACTGTTGGTAGCTTGAAACTGGCATAGTAAGTCCATTTACACAATGGAAATCAGAAAACACTACAAATAAGGACACTTTAAAAATCTGTTTATCAGCTGTAACTTCTCCACCTGTCATTTTCTCTACACATAATATGTAATAGGAAGAGGTACTGATACTATCTATTTCTCAGGACTGAATAAAATAACCACATAAAAGGATATGTCTAGTGTATAGCATATAGTTTGTACCCACCAAATATTATAATAATTATTTTCCATAAACCTGTTACAGTGCCTTGCAAGTAGTAGATTTTCAATAAATACTCAATTGTTAAATACAAATAAAATCAAGAATATCGATGGGAAATTTTAAAATATTTTAACTGATGGTAATCCCATGTTAACAATAGACCAAACCACTATAGGGGACATAGCTCTTATAAGTAATCCAGACATTTTCCTTTCCCCATCCTCCCATCTCATTCCTGCTCTAAATCAATCTATCTATATACGTGCTATCTCCACCTCTGTATCTGTCTCTTTCTGCATTTCTCTCCAATTCAATTCTCTCCTAAATGCCTTCCTTTCTCCTTCCTATTTTCACCACTTTACTTCATAATGCAAAATAAATAATTTATGCCTCACTTTGTCCCAGAAATGGTTTGCAGTAAATAATAGATAACTTCATTTGATGTTTAGTGAATAAGCATTTTATATTTCCACAAGGGAAGAGAATGAAGCAGCTTTTTACTACTTCTTTTGTTGATCCCATGATCCTGTTTGATTGGCCTTTGGCAGAAAATGCATTCTTTATACAGACCTTTGGGGAAAGACAAAATCAAATTTCCAAGTGCAAAGCTGAAAACTGAATTACCATGAATTCCAGACACTTTCAAAAACAGAAGCAAGAAAAGTCTTTGTCTTTTAAAATTTATGTAGGCCACATTTTCAAATGTATACTTTCTCCTTGCTTCTCTGATCTGGACTAGAATAATTTATTTCTTAAATAAACTTCTACCAAAGGTCTTTTGTACACTCTCCTCTATGGGCTTCTCTCCTATGGTCCCTCTGGCCTCTCTTCACCTACCTTTCCCCAGTCCCAACATGGTGTCTCTTTAGATACAGGGTTTCTTCCAATAGCATATCCTGTTTAAGGATCTGCCAGTAGCTTCATTTGCTTGTTAAAAAACAAAACCAAAAATTGAAACAACTAATTAGTTGCAAAAACAGGCTTGGAATATGATTTATTCCAGAAGCTTTGGAATAAAATTCCAATTGTTCAAATGTAAATGTATTCATCTAAAATAAAATTTTCCTTACTGACCTATAATTAATTAGCACAAAAATTTTTTAATGCAGGAAAAAGAATTTAAGTAATGGCTTTTCTATAAGATGAACTTTTTGCTCTTGCTATGGTTTCAATGTTTGTCCACTCCTAAACTCGTGTTGAAACTTAATCCCCAATGTGGCAGTATTGAGAGGTGAGACTTTTAGTCAATGACTAAGTTAATAGAGATGGGACTAATGGTTTTATAAGAAGAAGAGGAGAGCCCTGAGCAAGCACACTCAGCCCCCTTGCCATGTGATGCCCTGTTACTACCTTACGACTCTACAAAGAGTCCCCGTCATCAAAAAGGCCTTCACCAGATGTAGGTCCTCAACCTTGGGCTTTCCAGCCTCCAGAACTGTAAGAAATAAACTTCATTTCTTTATAAAATATCCAGTTTCAACCATTCTATTGTAAGCAACAGAAAACGGGCTAAGACAGCCCTAGAATATATAAATACTGTCCATGATCATTTCTAGTTTGAAAATCTCATAGGCTGAAACAATGGCACATCATGAGACATTGGATAAATGCAAAGCATTTTTTTAGTGGGATATCTACTTCAGTGCCCTAATCCAAGAACACATGGATAATGCAGAACATTGACAGGAAGGGGCTTCATCCCAGAAGTGGAAATGATGCGGGTGAGTCAGGAATTAAAATCCCAACTAACCTACAGGGATCTGTGATGAGGCAATATATTGTATTTGATTCACATCCTGGTCTGTTCAAAAGGACACTGTCAAACATGATGATTCTTTTTCCCACCAGCTGTCACCACCAAGCTGGCTATACTTTGTACTTTCCCTTTGTGTTGAAAGCCAAACCTAGAGCAGATGGCTGGAAATCTCATAGGCTGAAACAATGGCACATCATGAGACATTGGATAAATGCAAAGCATTTTTTTTAGTGGGATATCTACTTCAGTGCCCTAATCCAAGAACACATGGATAATGCAGAACATTCACAGGAAGGGGCTTCATCCCAGAAGTGGAAATGATGCGGGTGAGTCAGGAATTAAAATCCCAACTAACCTACAGGGATCTGGGATGAGGCAATATATTGTATTTGATTCACATCCTGGTCTGTTCAAAAGGACACTGTCAAACTTGATGATTCTTTTTCCCACCAGCTGTCACCACCAAGCTGGCTATACTTTGTACTTTCCCTTTGTGTTGAAAGCCAAACCTAGAGCAGATGGCTGGTCTCAGTCCCAGAGCAAAGGTAAAATTGGCTGTCTCATCTGATCAGGTGCTGCCAGATTCTACTAAGGCAAAAGCCCCAGCAACAAATACCCACAAAATCTAGGTTCTGGAATGTACAATCCAAACTAATTTAATATACCATGTAAAAACAAAACCTCTTCTAGTTTCCTAAGAGATGAAGAAAGACTCACATATTTCACCTTCAGTGAGAAGTAGTATCCTGTGTCATCAACCCTTTAATTTCCAGGCTCTGTAAAAAGCAAATTATATTCAATGTTCCTCTAAGCTGAGCTCATGGGTGAATTCCAGAACACAAAGTTTAATCTTTCAGAGCTGAAACTTTACTAAAACAAATATGTTTGATTGAAAGTATTTTACAAAAACAAAACAAAACAAAACTGCAAATTAAAATTACAAGAGAACACCTATATTAAAAGCGAGGAAAAAAAAAAAAAAGGGCTGGCCCAGTGGCGCACTGGAGAGTGCGCCGCTTAGGAGCGCAGCGGCGCTCCCGCCGAGGGTTCGGATCCCATGTGGAGACCGGTTCCCGCTCATTGGCTGAGCACGGTGCGGGCACAACACCGAGGGTTGCAATCCCGTTACCAGTCAGTAAAAAAAGACAAAAAGGAAAAAAAATAATAATAATAAATAAATAAATAAAAGCGAGACTTTCCAACAGTGGGGATTAAGCTAGAGGCAGGATTAGAGGAGAAGAGAATTCAGAGCTGCATGATATCATCAGTCATTCACTAAACACATAACACAATTATAATATATAGCTGGAAGTGGAAGACAAGATTAGAATGACACTGAAAAATCCCTACTACTATTACAAGAAAAGTTCAGTTTCCCATAAAATAACCTCTGGTCTTCCATTCTGAAGATGAAAGTTTCTGGAGTTCAAAGAGCCACCTACTGTGCCTCTCCTGAGTGGCACAGCATAGAGCAGTTTGTTGCCTCCATTTACTTATTCTTTAAACGGCCAAAAAGATAAAGAGAATAGAAGTAGAAATCACTTCTATGGCCATTTATAAATTGATGATTTTCTCAGCATTTTTATTACTACCAAGAGAGACATAATCATATATGCAATAGATTTCTATTATTCAGTCCCCTCTCTCAGGTAACTCGCAATTTGTAAAATTATAGTTATAACAATCAAATGTCACAGGCAGAACCCTCAATAGCCTAATAGACTGTTCTCAGTAGTCAGGCTTCAAGACTAAGATATTCAGCAGTAAGATCAAGGTTTGCTTTGAGGCAGGCTAATTAACCTGATTATACATTCATATAATTAGTCATAAATGACATCCCCTCATTACATCATGTGTACAAGCTGGGTGTTACCATAGTGAGAGGATGAAGCAAGGGACAGTTTGATCAGCCGAGGGGAGTCACACGAGACTGACCACAGAAAAAGCACCGTGAGAATCATGCACCATGTATCGTTTATCCTCAAAATTAATAAATAAAACTTTGCTTGGTTTGGAGACAAAGCAATAAAAACTAGTCCTTGTCCTCCAGTTGATGTTATATTAGAGAGGAAAGACAATACTAGACAATAAAATTAAATGGAAAACAGTATATCGGGAATTGTTAAGTTTTATACAGAAGCGTAAACAGGGAGGGGTAGGATGCGAGAAGGATGGGGGATGGGGCAATGTTGGCAGGAGTGGTCAGAGAAGGCTTCTCTGAGAAGGGGACACCTAAGCAGTGAAGACACCTGGAGAAAAGCTTTGCAGGATGAGAGGACAGAGCTGATGATAGCCCAGAAGTGAGCATGAACAGGGTGGGTGTAAGGACCAGCCAGAGGCCACAGAGGCAAGAACACAGTGAATGGTAGCTGGGTGAGGTAGGGAGGAGACCACCAGGGGTCAGATAGTTTAGAAAGCTGTCTCCATTATAAAGAGTTTAACTTCAATTGTAAAGGTCAGAAGCTGCCATGTGGGAAAAAGGGTAAATCAGAGAGACCAGATGAGAGATTGTGACAGTGACTTGAGGCTGAGGATGGTGACAGATGGACCATGGGGAGCAGTGGAGGTGGAGATGGAGACATGGGGTCAGGTCCAGACCTGCTCTGCAGGAAGAGACTGAGATTCGCTGACACCTGTGGGCGTGAGAGAACAGGGGAGTCAGGATGAGGACAGGGACTCCTCTGTGAACATCTGCTTGAGAAGTGGTGTTCTTCACTGGAACAAAGATAAATGGCAGAAAAGTGCATTTGATGGAAAATTGTCAGGAGTTTGTTGGAGGACTTAGGCTTCAGGGGCCCCTTAGACACTGGCATAGAAACACAAAGTGCTCCAGAGGATTTGAAGGTCTGGGGCTCACAGGAGTGATCTCAGCTGCAGCTGTAAATGTGAAGAGTCATGAGGGGTGGGGGTGAAATTACTACAGTAGGCAAGATGTCTATGGTCTGAGCAGATTCCACAGGATAAATTCAGAGCATACAATAGTGGCCAGAGCCTTCATTAGGTTTTGCAGTATCACCAATATCACAAAAACCTCAGTGGTTACCTACCCGAGTCTATTCCCACGTGTTGGGGCTTCAGTTGTGCAGAATCCCCATTCCTGGTTCTTTTCCCCAATATGGACAAAAACACCTTAGGTAGCCAGAGAGTCGGGAAGAGAGCTGAGGAACTTGGTCCGAACCATGGTACAGGAAGGAATTGCTACTTTTGCATTTGACCCAAAGACTCTGCCTGTGACTGGGTTTTTAACTTTGGGATCTGCCTCTATGTCTCTGTGTCCCTCACTACTGGGTTACCTTGGGATAGTTAGACATTCCAACAAGTCCTCATGCTCCTGAGGGTCATTCCCAGCCCTGACATTCTATGGGCCAATGAAGCCATTATCTCCCACTGCCCAAGGCTGGGATTCAGCATTCCTCAGCTAGAACTTCAGAGACCATGCAAACAGCTGGAATCCTCCAAATATGCCTGGAAATTAGTCAGAATCTGCTTTACTCAGATATGAGAAGATACTCAAAACAAGATATATAATATTATTCGAGCCTCATAGAAACCAATACAAGGCAGTATCTGCAGTGACCCCCTGTTAAAGATGTGGAAACCAAGATTCAGAAAAGTTAAGTGACTCATTCCGGATTCACCAGTCTTCAGTACAAGGATCAATATTCACAGAGCTCTTTGATGAAGACACTGGGTATGACTTTGAACTTGGTGTGTTCTGAGCCAGTAGACCAGAGAAACTTTGTCAGCTCTTCCAAAGGTAAAGTTGACCACCAAACGACTTGTGCTGGTGAGGGGTTGGGGATAACTGAAGATGGTATCTATAATGGGAATGGGTTCATGGTGACTTTTGTAGAGAGTGGAAACCAGCTGGTCTGTTTAAATTCCTCCAAGGTAGGTGCAGTGGCTTCCTCTTCCGTCCCCCTACGTAGAGCCTGGCAGGCTGCTTGAGGACTGTGCTGTATACAGAACAATGTATCGTATACTTATGTGTGCGTGCTAGTGCAACACAGTCTCCCTATGTACATGTGTATATCTATACATACACACACACATATATGCATATTACATACACACGTACACTTATGCATACTTATATGCTGTGTGCGTGCTAGTGCAACACAGTCTCCCTATGTACATGTGTATATCTATACATACACACATATATGCATATTACATACACACGTACACTTATGCATACTTATATGTGCACACATGTTATGCTTGTGTGTATGTGTGTGTATACATACATAAGCATACACACACACATATATATAAAATAGTTCTCTATGGATACATGTTCTCTAACCACTTTTTTAACTTCTCAATATACATTGTAGTTGATTTTCGTGACCCGTTACCTGTTCCTCTTCCCCCTTCCCTCTCTCCCCTCCACTAACCACTTTGAGGAAATTAATTGATGTTCATTTGATGTTTTCCTATGATCTCTTTTTTTTTTTCAGTTCCTTTGGTCCCTCACTTCAGTGTGTGTGTTTTCTTCTATGTCCCCCTGCTAGAGAATGTCCTCCAGTATCAAGTGGTCCAGCTGCCCACTCATGCTCCTGTGCTGGGTGGAATCAGCTGCATGGAGTTCCATGTGCCTGGGCAGGGCCTGTGTCCACAGTGCTTCTCTCTGGTTAATCAGGTGCGGACATGCATGGACCCAGAGGGTTTTGACTTGGGTAGCTCCAGATCCCCACTAAAGCATCCTGCAGTCTCCTGCCTGGCAGGAATGAGCCTGGCTGCCAGGGTCTTGGAAGCTGAGCAGGAAAAGGAAGAGGTGAGGCTCAGTGGACAAGCTTTATTAAGGCTCCTGTTTTCAGCAGGGTGGCTCATCCCCCTAACTCACCTATGCCCTCTGCACAGTCTTTATGATACAACCATTTTATTGTGTTTATAGTGTCTCATTTTAACCTGAGTGTTCCAATTTAATCCATTAAATGACTATGTGTTCACCCATTCTCCTATTTATGACTATTTAAGTTTTCTCCATGTTTTTGTTAATAAAAATGAAGCTGTTATAAATATTGGTTACACATCTTTTCATGGACCTATTTTTTCCCTTTGGTAAATAAATAGGAGCATAAATCGTATGGTTAAGTTTTTTTTTTTTAATTGAAGTTGCATGGTTAAATTGCCAAGATTTTCCCAAAGTGTTTGTAGCATCATAACCTCATATCAATCAATGTATAAGAGTTCTAATTGATCCCTATCATTGCCAACACTTGGGTTTTGGTTTTTGGGGGGTTTTTTTAGCCATTTTCATGGATCTTATTGTTATTCAGTATAAAACTCTGGACATGATAGGATTTCAATAAATATTTCTCAATTTTGTGTGGGTTTCATGAGTGTGTGAATAAAGTGATTTAGATTGATGATACTCTCCTACATTTATCTCAATGATTCTTAAATATTTGTGAATTAAATCTCTTTAAGGATCACAGATATTATGGATCCTTTCTCTAGTTACACACATATTACATGATAACAAGAGGCATCTTCAAAAAGTTCATGGAAGTTTCATATTATCTTTTAATTCCATTTTACCATGAACTTTTTGGACCTCCATGTTCTAATCAATGCTCTGGACAATAAGGACTAATAATGGAACTGATGATGAGCCAGCATTCACCATGCAGCTCCTGTCCTCTCCCCAGCCACTCTCCCTCATCAGGTTTATCTTACAAGGTGGACATTCTTCCAGACAGCTCCGTTTTTCTCCCAGTTCCTTCCTATTTGAGATATTTCATTAGAGCCAAAAGTGGAAATTGAAGCAAAGAGCTATAAAATGCAACTCCAAGAGAAAAGTCTTAGTGCTTTCACACACACCCTGCTTTCCGAAGGTGCCTGAAAATGGGACCTTCCCCACATCTGCAGTGTTTTTCTATGTCCTCTCTTTCTGTCATCTCTCTGTTCTCGGGAACAAAAAAAAAAAAGAAATCCTCTTGGAAAAAAAAAAATCTAATGTAGAGAATGGCACATTGAGAGTCTTAGTATTCTTTGAAATTTTACTGCCTAGCCACAATCCACCAGGATTGACACGCTTGTTTCTTTTAAGATTAAATTAAATTTTATTTTTCTTTTAAATTTCAATAGCAATATTAAGTGACATTTCCAAATGAGAATTTACTCACATATTAAGTGTTTATTTACCAAAGTTTTCTCTCATCCTTTTCATGTACATAGTATTTTAATGGTTAAATGGTAAAGTCATTATTTTTTGTCCCACGATTTTCAGTTTTATTCAATGTTGTTTTATCTTTGACCCAGCAGTACCCTGTCCACACTGAGTTCAGCTTGTACAGGTTGGAACCCAAACCCTCATTGGACAGATGGGAAACTGGGGCCAGGAGACAGTTAGGGACTGGCCCAAAACACACAGGTTGGCAGAGTCCAAAGGAGGAGAAAGGGTTCCAGTCTCCTGAGCCAGGGGACAACCCTCCCATAGGATGTGGTTTGGGAATGAGGTCCTGAGGGACTCCTGCCCACTCCCTCTCATGAGGGGACATTTTCTTTGGTCATTGTCACTAGTGCACAGGCACACACACACAGAGACACACTGAATTCATAAACAGAGAGGTCAGAGGAGAAGCAGAAACTGGGGAGATGACAAGGAAAAAAGAAGAAATAGGTTGGAGGCAGCTCTTCCATGGTGCAGAAGCAGCCAGTCTCCCAGCAGCACACACAAGGCCCATAGTATGCAGAGGGGGGAATGTGCCAGGCTAATGGTTGGAGGTGTTCCCCAAGATTCTTAGGAGTCTCCCTGGGCTGGAAACATAACCCAGGATGCCTCAAAAGGAAGGGCCTATGGGCCTGTGTTAACCCCTCTGGGCACCTGGAACTAGGATGTGGTCCTCCCACTCCACTTTCTCCCACTTTCTCGCCTCAGATTCTTCCTCTATAATTTGGGGTGCTTGGGCTGAGATACTGCACAGTCACACAGGCTCAGGGAAGTGTCTATTGCACTTGGTTCTCCATCAATGACCCAATGTTCTCCCTGGCCCTTGGAAAATGCTTTCTACTCCCTGGGCATCCTTTGGAGCAAAGAGTAGCCTAGGAGATTGAGGGATTGAGGCTCTGGAGTAGGGCTGAATGTGGCAGGGTATGGACCAGAAGTCCAAAATCCAGGGACAAGACCATCTTTGTTGGAGCCTCGGGTCCTCCTTTGAAAGTGGAATCTGAGTCATCACACTGGCTATGGTGAAAAGACAAGAGTGAACTGAACACTGTAAGACATTGGAATCAAACAGGAAGAGAAGGAAGGCTTTCGAGGTCCCCCACATCATCCTTAAGCCTGCAGGTCTCACTCCTTTGTCCCCTGACTCATGAGAGCCACTACTTTAAGGACGCCAAAATGAAGGTGCATGTTTTTGTTCTGATTTTCCTGCTTGGGGCTGCAGTGACAAGCCAGGAGACAGACTGTGACCACTGTGCTCTGCTGGAGGAACTGGAGCCAGGGAAGAGCCACCCAGAGGTCATTCTGGCTGCTCCCCTGCCTCTGACCCAACCTGCATCTCCTATTGCTATCATCCATCTCCACGTACGTGCTGCTCAAGAGAGTTTGTTTCCTTGGAGCAAGGAATGAGAGAAAGACAGAGAGAGGTATATGTTGGGGGGCTTGGGGGGAGGCGTGATAAAGAACATAAGAGAGAGGATGCTAGACAGAAGTCAGAGACTTTTAATAACTCAATCTTGGAAGTGACATCACACCACTTTTGCCAGATGCCATTGATTAGAAGCCAGTCACTGAGTCCAATCCACACTTGGAGGGTATGACACCAGGACATGTGTACCAGTAAGCAAGGATCACTGGGAACCATTGTGGGCTGTCCACCATATAAGTCAAGATGAGGTACCTGGGTGTTATTCTAAATAAAATGGGGAGCCACTGGAAGGTTCTGTGCCAGAGGATGATGATATCTGAATTTCATTGCATTTAAACGTTTTGATTGTGCAGACTAGGAAATGAGGCCAAGAGTTAAAGTGACTTTGTCTAGACCATGAACTAGAACCCAGGCCTCTTTTAAGTTGCATTTCATGCTATGTCCCACCCTTTTTTGTAATTCCTCTATTTCTAACTTTGTGCATTAGCTACATGTGATATCAGACAATGAGGTATTTATAGATATGTACACCTGATGACATTCTTAGGGAGTGGATGCTAGAATGATCCCATTGAGTAGACGGGGATTCTGGACAGGCCCTGAGAGGCACAAGTACTTGTCTAGGGTCACAGAACTGGTAAGAAGGAAGAGCCAGATATGAACTCAGTGCTGTCTTTCCTAGTCTGGGCCCTGGCAGCATCCAGCCCTTCCCTGGGGACTATAGGGTGGGCTTTGTGGTGTAACTGCATATAGTTATGGACATGGCATGGAGGTGGAGGGTGAGAAGTCTGTAGCCCAGAGGGACCTTTAAAGAAGGTCTTGTCTGAGAAGCAAGCCCAGGAAAGAGCATCCCAGGAACTGATCTCACTTCCTTGACCATAAACTCCAACAGAACGTGGAACCCTGGTAGCCAGGCACCCATATTCTACAGACAACCCCCTACCCAACTCACTTGGCCAGTGACACTCAAGGGAACTAGATGTTCTCCTTCTGTACCCTGATGTCCTGTGGCTCTGACCTCAGGAAAACCTGGAATGAGAACCTTTTCCAGTACTACAGATACTGGGTCAGCCCTCACCCTAACAATTCTGGCCATTTGCCTGGAGGGACCCAAAGGTAACAAAGCAGTTTAGAGCAGGCAAGTCCAGGCCAGGCCACCACTCTGATCCCATCTGGGTAGCCCCACATCCCCTCCCTATGTGAGTGTGTGAGGGGGGCGGGGAGGGAGCACTTCTAAGTAGAAACTCCACACCACTCACAAGGGCCAGGGCTGGCTTGGAGTGAGTGTGGGAGCACAGGGGTCTCCACATCCAGGGCCCAAAGATGGACAGGAAAGGCCTCCTGCCCAGATACTGTCCAGGTAACTCCTAGAACTCTATCACAGAGTTTTCCCTCTTATGTGACTCAGTTTCAAATTTCTTTAAGAAATTTCTTTTCAGGTCTTTTGCCTATTTTTAAATTGGATTATTTTTCTTGCTGTTGAGTGGTTTGAGTTCCTCATGTATTCTTGATATTGGTCCCTTGTCAGATGCATAGTTTGCAAATACTTGTGCACCCATTCTGTAGGTTGTCTCTTCACTTTGTTGATCATTTTCTTTGCTTTGCAGAAGCTTTTTAGTTTCATGTAATCCATTTTTTCTATGTTTGCTTTTGTTTCCTGTTCCTCTGAATCTTGTTCAAGAAAGCCTTGCTCAGCCCAATTTAATGAAGTGTTCTCCCTATATTTTCTTCTAGTAGTTTCATAGTTTTGGATCTTAAATTTAAGTCTTTAATCCATTTTGAGTTGATTTCTGTGTATGGTGAGAGATAGGGTCTAGTTACAATCTTCTGTATGTGGATATCCAATTTTCCTAGTAGCATTTATTGAAGACGATGTTCTTTCCTCAATGTATATTCCTGGTGCCATTATCAAAAATCAGTTGGCTGTAAATGCAAAAATTTATTTCTGAGCTCTCTGTTCTGTTCTATTGTTCTATATGCCTGTTTTAATGCCAGTATCATTCTGCTGTGGTTATTATAGGTTTCTAGAATATGCTTAAGTCAGGAAGTGTGATGCCTTCAGCTTTGTTCTTTTTGTTCAAGATTACTTTGTCTATTCAGGTTCTTTTGTGGTTCCGTACAAATTTTAAGATTTTTAAAAAATTTCTGTGAAGAATGTTATTTGTATTTTGATTCAGATTGCATTGAATCTGTTTGTTGCTTTGGGTAGTACAAACATTTTGATGATATTAATTCTTCCAACCCATTAACACAAAATATCTTCCCATTTATTTGCATCTTCTTTTTTTTTATCAATGTTTTATAGTTTTCATGGTAGATATTTTTTACTTCCTTGGCTAAATTTATTTATTCATTTATTTAGTTAGTTAGTTGGTTGCTGGCTGGTATGGGGATCCAAAACCTTGACCTTGGTTTTATAACATTGCAGGGTAACCAACTTAGCTAACCAGCCAACCCTCCTTGGCTAAATTTACTCCTAGGTATTTTTTGGGGGGTTAGCTTTTATAAGTGAGATTACTTTTTTGATTACTTTTTTTAGTTTATTATTGGCACACAGAAGTGCTATTGAATTTTGTATGTTGATTTTGTGTCCTGTGACTTATCTAAACTTAAGTTCTAGCAGTTTTTTGTAGTCTTTAGTGTTTTCTATTTATACAATCATGTCATCTGCAAAAAAAGAAACAACAATTTGACTTTCTCCTTTCCAGTTTGCATTTCCTTTACTTCTTTCTCATTCTTTGTTACTCATGTACTCAGAAGAATGGCAGGTTTATAAAATGTCTGACAGAGAATTCAGAATAATCCTCTTGAAGAAGTTCAGGAAGTTACAAGAAAACATAGACAGAAAATTAAATAATATTTGGGGAACTACCCAGGAATAGAATGAGAAACTAGACAATGAAATAGAACCAATTATTTTAAAAAGCAAATAGAAATTCTACAAATAAAAAACATGTTATCTGAATTGAAAAACTTGATAGAAAGCTTCAGCAGCAAACTTGACCAAACAGAGAAAAGAATCAGTGAGCTTGAAGGCACAGCATACAAAATTACTGAACCAAAGTGGCGAAAGAAGAAAAAAATAAGAAAAATGAAGTAGGCCTGCAGGAATTATGGGACACCATCAAGCAAAATAACCTGTGTGTAATAGTAGAGTCCCAAAGGAGAAAAGGAAAAAAGGGACCTAGAAAACACATTTTTAAAAATAATGGCTGAAAATTTTCTGAAATCTGGTGAAAGACTACAGCATCCATGTACATGGATATCACCAATCAAATTCAGTTCGAAGAGGGCTAGCCAGTTAGCTCAGTTGGTTAGAGCTAGGTGCTGATAATACCAATGTCCTGGGTTCAATCCTGTACTGGTTAGCTGCAAAAAACATTAACAGAGTTCCAATTCAGCTTTCAGCAGATTTCTTAGCAGAAACTAAAAAGGCCAGCAGGGAGTGAAATGATATCTTCAAACTGCTGAAGAAAAAAAGACTGTCAACTAGCAATACTGTATCTAGCAAAACTAACTTTCAAATGAAGAGGAAAAAGATTTTTCTAGACAAACGAAACCCAAGGGAATTCATCAACACTAGACCTGTCTTACAAAAAAATTCTAAAGGGAGTTCTTCAGTCTGAAAGAAGAAGATGATAAAATGCAATAAGAAAACATGTGAAGACATAAAACTCACAAGTGAAGTGAGCACACAGACAAATTCAGAATACTCTAATGCTGTAAGTGTGGTGAGTAAACCACTTTTATCTTTAGTATGAAGACTAAAAGACAAATCTATTAAAATAACAAATACAACAACAGTATATGAGGTAGGCAATATAAAAAGTTATAACCTGAAACAAGAAATAGTCAAAAGGTGAGGGGAAGTGACATTAAAGCATAGAGTCTGCTTTGGTGTCTTCTCTTTTTTTAGCAATTAAATTGTTGTTAGTTTAAAATAATCTGTTATAACTATAACATGTTTTTGTAAGCCTCATGGTAACCATAAAGCAAAAATCTGTAACAGAGATACTAAAAATAAATAGTGTGAAATCAAAGTATACTACTCGAGAAAATCACTTAATCACAAAGACAGTAAGAGAGGAAAAACAGAAAAAAAGAATCTAAAAAACTACCAAAAGACCCATCACATTTATAGTTGCAGCTTTGAGAGCTCCTCTGAGCCCCAAACCCTTACTTAATCTTCCTGAGCACTTGGTATTTCGACTATGATGTCTAAGGGCCCCCTGAAACCTAAGTTCTCCATAAAAACTCATAACAATTTCTCATCTAAATGCAGTCCTCTGTCATCCCTCCCTGTTTCAATGAAAAATGCCCACCCTGCCCCCACAACAGACTCACACAGGACTGCTTGTCCTCATCCTGCCTCCCCTCCTCTCTCGCACTCACAGGTGTCAGCGAGTCTCACAGCCTCTGCCTGCAGAGCAGGTCCTGAACCCAACCCCATCTCTCCATCTCCACCTCCACTGCTACCCCTGGTTCTGCCATCACTACCCTCAGCCTCGAATAACTGTCATTCTCCTACCAGGTCTTCCTGCTTTGACCAGTTCTCTACATGGCAACTTCTGACCTTCAAAATTGAAATTAAACTCTTTATCATGGTGATGGCTTTCTTCATCTCATCTGACCCCTGGTTGCCCATTTTCCACTCTCTCTGTCCTTCTTCGACTGAGTTCCAGCCACACTGGCCTTTGGCTGGTCTTCACAGCCACCATGCTTATACCCACTGGAGGGATATCATCAGCTCTGTCCCCTCATCCTGTAAAGATTTTTCCCAGGTATTCTCATTGTTCAGGTGTCCCCTCCTCAAGAGAGCCCTTCCCTGACTACTACTATCAAGATTGCCCCTCATTTCCCATGAATCACTCCCCACACTTTTCTGTTTATAATTCTCCATAAAACCTTTCACCTCCTGATGTGCTATGTCTTTTATTTTATTTTGTTTAGTATCTGCTTTTCCTTACTAAGATGTCAGCAAGATGAGAATAGGGACTTTCTGCCTTTTTTGCTCTGTCTCTAACTCAAGCACATTTTGTTATTTATCACTTTAGAGGAGAAGCTATTTACCTTCTTATGATGCTCTCTCTCTCATTGAGATCATGTGGCCACCCCAGTAACTCAAAGTGTGACTTTCTGGGTTTTTTCAACTATTGTAACAAAAAGTTGGTGCACATTGCCTAACGAAGGGAAATTATTTGTGACTGAAGATACTGATTGTGGAGACCCCAGCTTAATTACATGAGAGGAAAACTCCTTGAGACTTTTCTCAGCTTTTCACTGAGGAGTGTCATTATTTTGGTAACGTTGGTAGTAATGCCCCCATTTTATTTGTGGTTATAATTTTTTGTGTTTATTTCCTTTTTCTTTTCTTTTTTTTTTTTTTCCTTTTAGTAAATCTAGCTAGGTCTTTGTCAAATTTGTTGATCTGTTATTTTTTCTATTTTATGTTTTTTGCCTCTGTTCAAATATTATTTTTTTTTTCATTTATAAATTTGCTTTAAGTGAGCAAAGATCTTTGTCATTGGACAAATAATCCATTTCTTCATTAGAATAGCTCTACAAACTCACGTTTGCAACAAAACAAACCATTATCCATCAAGACACCAGAAAAAAAGAATGCAGAGACTTAAGAATACTTGCTTATCTTGAGCTCTAGTAGCAGAAGCAGGACTGTTCTTGTAATGCTCCTAACAATAATCATGCTGTTTTAAGCAATAGGATGCTGAGGAGTGTGGGAATCTGATGAACGGGATTTCAAAAACTCCTCAAGTTGTTTCATCTTCTCAGCTTGGGCACAATGTTCTCCGTGCCATGATGCCAGGCTCAGGAGCATGCTCTTCACCTGATTCTGTACCCGGGGCTGGCTGAAGACGGTGACTTCCACGAGGTTCCTGGAGCTCGTTATGTCCACCATCAGCAGGGCCTGACTCATCCATTCCATTTCTGGAATTAGGGCTCGGTCTGGGCAAAGATCGCATCTGCCAGCCACACCTCCAGGTAGAACACCAAAGGGTCGCTCAGTTCCTGCACCACGGCCGGATGCGAATCCGAGGTGGCGGGAGCGGTCACCTAAGCAGCCTCTCCAGTGAGTAGACCTGAGTCCCTTTGTCCTGCTCGGCCTCAGCAGCACCAGCGTCGTCGACCATACTGGGACCTGCACCCCGAAGAGGAAGAAAGCACTCTCAGTCGCTATGGCGAGAGTTCATCCGGTTATTATTTTCTTCTGTTAGCTCTGGGTTTAGGTAGCTCCTCTACTTAAATTTTCTAGGTATTTAAAGTGTAATATTATGTTATTGATTTGAGTTATTTCTTTTTTAATGTAGCCACTTAACCTATTAATTTCCGTCTGAGCACTTTTTGCCGTACTCCATAGGTTTAGCAAACATATTATGCTTTTGTTTTTACTTGTTTTCAAGTATTTGCCAACTTCCGTTGTGATTTATAATTATTTTATGCACTTGTGTTTTAAATTCTGTAGAAAACAAAAAGAGGTGTTGCTGAACAAAATTACAAGTATACTGGGTTTTAAGTATTGACCTATATAGTTATGCTTTCTGGAGATTTTTATTTTATCATATGGCTTTGAGTCATTGTCTAATGTTTTAACATTTTGGCATAAAGCATTCCCTTTAACATTTCTTAAAGGGAAAGTAAACTAGTGATAAACTTCAACTTTTGTTTATGTGCAAATGTCTTTATTTCTTACTCATATTTAAGGACCATTTTGGCACATATGGAATTATTGGTTGACGGGTTCATTTTTTTTTTTTTTTAAACACTTTAGAAATGTCATTCTACTCTTGTGGTCTCCTTAGTTTCTAATGAAAAATCTGTTGTAATCTCATTGAGGATCCCTTGTACATGTCAAATCACTTCTCCGTTTTTCTTTGATTTCAAAATTTCGTTAAAATGGGGTTCTTTGTGGATCTCTTTGAATTTGTTTGTTGAGTTTGTTGAGCTTCTTGAATGTGTAGATAAATATGTGTCTTTTAACAAATTAGGGGATCTTTCAGCTCTTATTTCTTCAAATATTTTATTCTACCCACTTCTCATCTCCCCTTTTTGTGATTCTCATTATACATATGTTAATACATGTGATGTTTTTCAATAGGTCTCTTAGGCTGTATTGAATTTTTTTAATTGTTTTTTTTTGTTTGTTTGTTTGTTTATTTGTGCCTCTCGGACTAAAAATTTTAATTGACCAATTTTACTGGCTTTTTTATTGTCCTATTATCAAATTTTTCTTTGAAACCCTCTAGTGTGTTTTTCATTTCACTTGTTCTACACTCTGCTACACAACTTTTTTTGGTGTCTTTTAATGTCTTTCTCTTTATTTATATACTACCTTTCTCCATACATCATTCCCTTGGTTTCCTCTAGCTCTTTGTGGTTTTTTTCTAATCTACTTCAGCATATTTAAGACAGTCTTATTCTACTAAATCCTATGTCTGGGTTTTCTCAGAGACAATTTCTGTTAAAACTTCTGTGAATAGAAATCCTTTCTTGTTTCTTCCACGTTTTATATTTTTTGTTTAAAATTGGACATTTTGACTATTATAAGGTGGTAAGACTGTGAATTACATTGTTCTCCCTACTCAAAGGAACTTAGGTTGATTCAATACATTGCTATTGTCAATAATACTGCAATGAACCTGGGAGTGCAGATATCTCTTCAACATATTGATTTTATTTCCTTTTGGCATATACCCAGATGTGGAACTGCTGGATCATATGGTGGTTCTATTTTTAATATTTTGAGGGACCCTATTATATTTCATTATGTCTATACTAATTTATATTTTCACCAACAGTACACGAGTTCACTTTTCTCCACACCCTTACTACACTTATTATCCTTCATACGTTTGATACTAGTCATTCTAACAGATATTACATTGTGGTTTGAATTTGTATTTCCTGATAATTAGTGATGTTGCACATTTTTTCATGAACTTTTGGCTATTTGTATGTTTTCTTTTGAGAAATATATATTCAGGTTCTTTGTCCATTTATAATCTGGTTATTTGTTTTCTTATAATTAAGTTACTTGAGTTCCTTATATATTTTGGATATTAGCCCTTTATCATATGTATGGTTTGCAAATATTTTATTTTGTAGGCATTATTCTTTTTACTTTAAAAGAACTTAAACTGTCTTTCTTTGAAGGTGACATGACATTATATATAGAAAAATTTGAAGACTTTAGCAAAAATTGTTAGAACTAACAAACAAATTTGGTAAAGTTGCAGGATACAAAATCAATTTACAAAGATCAGAAGTGTCTTAGTCTCTCTTCTTTTGCTGTAACAGACCACCGAAGAGTGGATAATTTATAGAGAAAAAAATTTTCTTAGTGCTCTGGAACCTGGGAAGTTCAAGAGCATGGTGCTAGCATCTGGTGAAGGCCTTCATGTTGTTTTGTAACATGGTGGAGGGCATCACATGGTGAGGGGTCAAGAGCATGCCAGCTCAGGTCTCTCTTCTCTCTTCCACTTGCATCATGGGGGCCCCATCTTGATGACCTAATCTAGTGCTAATTACCTCCTAAAAGTCCCATCTTTAAATACCATCAGTGTATAAATTCAGGGATTTAAGTTTCCAACACATAAATTTTGGGAGACACACTCAGACCATAGCAAGTAGCATTTCTATACACTAACAACCAACTATCAAAAAAATTAATCAAGAAAACAATTTCATTTGCAATAGCTTCAAAAAGATTAAAATACTTAAAACTAAATTTAACCAAGGAAGTAAAAAATGTGTACACTGAAAACTATAAAACATTGATGAAACAAACTGATAAAGACACAAATAAATGGAAAAATATAAGATGCTCATGGATTGGAGAAAGTAATATTGTAAACATTTCCATATTTCTCAAGGCATTCAATGCAATTCCTATAGAAGCTCCAATTATATTTTTCTCAAAATTAAAAAAGGAATCCTAAAATTTGTATGAAACCATGAAAGAGCCCAGATAGCCAAAGCAATCTTGAACAAAAATAACAAAGCTGGAGGCATTATACTACCTGGTTTCAAAATATATTATAAAACTACAATAATCAAACAGCATGGCACTAGATAAAAGATAGAAATATAGCAATGGAACTGAATAAAGAGTCCAAAAATAAATCCATTTATCTTATTTTGGTGAGCAACAGGCAAAATTTTTACCAGTAGGATCTAACTTTTATTATTTTATCAATACATTTTTATCTAAAGATAATTTTTAATCTAACTGAAGGCATTTTGTAGTAGGCCATATGGGGGCAGGTTAGATGACTGTGAATATGGAATTTTTGTGGATTTATAGTTCATGAGTAAGAACCAATGGGAAATACCATATATTTCTGCAATTGACTGCTCTGCAATTAGTCTAGTAGGAAACACAGGAGATAAAAAACAAACAAATAAATGTATAGTGAAAAATTAAATCAATGGCCTGAAGGAGAAGTAAAGTTCTATTCAAAACAACAAGGAGGAGTGGGAATGATTAGTTAGGTAGAAGTTTAAAGAAGGAATCTCTGAATTGACAATTTAAACCAAAACAGAAGCATAATGAGTATGGGGTGAAAATATATGTTTGGATATGGGTGGACATAAAGAGTAACAACAGTGTTCAGTGCTTGATTAACAGCAGTGCTTGATTTTGTTTATGTAGTTCTGAGAGTCTATGTTAAGGATTAATCCCTGGATATTTAGTGGAGCCATTACATAAGATTGGAGACTAGGAATATTTATTGGGTAGGTGGAAGTTAATAAATTCACTTTGAGATAATTTTATTTTAGGTGCCTATAACACACGCAGGCAGGACGCTGGGAAGAACACTAGGAAGAGTGAACAGATAGTTTAAAAGCAGTCAGGAGCCTGAGAGATGTCAAAAACGCTTAGGACAAGTAATAATCCCAAAAGGAGGTCATGGTCCAATTCTGCTTTTATTCCATGTGAAATAAAAATACAGAAACACTCATTAGATTTAATTATGGGGAGATACTGTGATCTACTCAAGTTTTATTAATATGGAGACCATTGGTGTTAACAGTAAATCTTAGGTGTAGAGGATGTGAGGAGATTTTAATTAAATGTGTGCTAATGTTTTCAGGTTCATTGTGGGGAGGGAAGAAAGGCTTGTGGCAGGAACTACAGGTAATTGGTTAAGGGGAGGTTTTTGTTTCAATAATGAGGAGATTTAATGAGTTAAAGTGGTTCCATGGGGAAGGATGAGGTGGTTGCCTTTAGGGGGATTAAATTTGTAATCAATAATAGCATACTCTCTAGAGAGCAGGAAGGAAATGACATAATTAGACTGAACCAAAGAAACCAAATAACTTTTCAATTTAAATAGGAGGTGAGTCACTAATGGTTAAGAATGCAGGGATGTTGCAGCCTTAGTGGCAATGAGCCAAAATATTTCTTCTGCTTACCTAAAGCAACAGTGTATTAGGAGTACATCAAATTTGTGGAAAGTGAGGAAGAATGTGAGAATTTATAAGATTCAAAAGGGGGAAGGCCTGAAATATGAAGCGTGAAAGAATGAATGAATGATCAAGGCACAGGAAGATACCAAATAATTTTGGAAGTCATTGGGAGACTTCTGACACTGCAATTACAACTGGTCAATGTCCCAATCATGTGCCGTGACAGATGCACAGTAGGAAGGGTAATATGTGAGTCATCTGAAATTAGGGTCTTGATCATCAGATGTGGTGAAAGGTTGGAGGAACATGATAATTTTGTTCCTGCTCTGTGTACATTTGAGTGAAACATCTGTAAAATTGAGGAGAGAAAGGGGCTAGTGTTTGAGAGATGAAGATTCTCCTGAGTAGGAGAACATGGGCATGAGGAGTGATAGGCCACACAACAATAATTTTCTTAGCTTTTTTTCTACTATTTACTGTTAAAGCTTCCTAAGCCTACAGATTTTTTCCCAGGGAGTCCAGAAGACTAAGGAGTGGCTGGAAAAGGCTAACATGTAGGTCCACATGCAGATTTGGAGCAAGTCACAGAGTTATTGCAGTGGAAATGTAATACACTTGTCCTCATGTAATTTAGTCATGCTTTCAAGAAACATTCTTTGTGTGACTACTAGGTAACAGGTATTGGAGATACAGCAGGTACACAATAGAAAAGAATATCTGCCCTAATACAGTTTACAATCCAGTGAGAAAAGAGAAGCAATACACAAACAATGGGTCTTTGCATGTCAAATGCTAATGAAGCTGTAAAGAGAAATGAGGCAGGAAGGTGGTTGGGGGTGGTGATGTGTGGAGGGGTCATCCCTGTTCTTAATGGGGTCATCCCTGTTCTACAAGGGATCTGGGAATACCTCTTTGACAAGGTGACATTTGAACAGAGGCCTGAAGGAAGGACGGAGTCCACCATGTGGTTGTCAGGGGCAGGCATTCAAGGCAGAAGAAACAGCAAATGTAAAGCCCTGAGGCAGGAGCATCTCAATACATAGGAGGAGCAGCTAGGAGGCCTATAAGGCTGGAGGGGAGTGAGCAAGTGCCCAGCAGCCGGTTAGATCAAAGAGGTCACCAGGGGTTATGTCATGGAGGACCTCATGGGGGATGTGCACATTGTGGCTTGGACTCTGAGTGCAAAGCTGTTGTGGTTTGAGCGAAGGAGTGACCTCACTGGTCACTCTGGTGCTGGATGGGGAACCGACTGCAGGGGTGAGGGCAGGAGAAGGTGATTGTTAGGAGGTACCACAGTCATCCTGCGAAGAGGTGATGATGGAGCTCACCAGGTAGAAAAGGTGGAGACAAGAAGTGGTCAGTTGTGGGCATATTCTGAAGCTAGGGATGGGGGCTTTGCTGAGGGGATGGAGATATAGAGAGAAGAGGGGAAGTCAAGAAATGCTACAAAGCTGTGGCATCTACACCTGTCAGGATGGAGTTGTTATTACAGAAAAAGGGGAGACCAAGAGCAGGTTTGGGGGAGAAGGTTTGGAGAAGTCTAGAGTTTGGTTTTGGCACATGAGACACCCACATGGAGATTGCATGGGCACAGCTGTGGTGGGAGTGAATCTGGATTATAAAGTTTGATGTGGATAAATAAAGGTAAATATCATGACAGTGTCAATGGTATTTAAAGCCAAGATACTGGACAAGGTCAGCAAGGGGGTGAGTTGCTAAAGAAAAAGTGGTTCAAGAACAAAGTCCTGGAGAAAAACACAGACCAGCCTCAGAGATAGAAAGGCTAATGAGGTCAGAGGTAAAAAAAAAAAAAAAAAAATACAGAAGAATATGGCAAACTGGAAGCTAA
Organism: Galeopterus variegatus; assembly: GCF_000696425.1. NCBI lineage: Eukaryota > Metazoa > Chordata > Mammalia > Dermoptera > Cynocephalidae > Galeopterus > Galeopterus variegatus. The sequence continues at coordinate 45,184 of NW_007732435.1, read as the reverse complement.
ATGATAGAAGTATTTCATGAAGAAGAGGAACAGACTATGTCAAATTCAGCTAGTAAAGTTAGGTCTTTTGGGGGGAATGAGAATGTACTAAAATTGGGTAGTGGTGGTAGTGGCAAAATGCTGTACATTTCCAAAACAATCAAAGAATTGTCTATTTAAATGGACATGTATTTTAGGACATGTAAATTATACCTCAATAAAACTGTTTTAAAAAACTTAGTATATTACTACCCGGCATTTCTACTCTCAGATACTCACTCAAGGAAAATAAAAATATATGTTTATAAAAAAGATATGTGCATGAATGTTCATAGTATCTTCATCCCTAAATCCCCCACAATTAAAACAACCTAAATATCCATTAAGAAGAAAACTAATATTTTGTGACTTTATTCATACAAATTAGCCATAAAAAGAGTAAACTGCTTAGCCACACACACAAAAAATGGACAGATAAATAAAATATTATTTTGAGCAAAAAGGCAGTCATCAAAGTATACATCATGATTGATTTTATTTTCATGTATTTGAAAAACTGGCCAAACTGATGTATGTTAATTCAAATGAAAGGTAGGTTGTATATGGTGGGGTGGGTGGGCACTGATTGAAAAGTTACAAGCGGGTGTACTTCCTGTATTAATGGCCATAATTCATATACTGACAAGCCTATTGGATGCTGTAGGGGATATAAAATTCTAAATATGTGTTAAGTCATAAACTTAAGATTGACACATTTCACTATCTTTTAATTTTGTATTTATATAAGAAGGATAAGAGGTAAAGAACTAGACAGTAATGGAGACAAGCATATTTTTATTTACAAATATCCTGCCACCACAAACCCTATAACTGACCAATCCAGGATGCCAGATGCTGGTTGGGTTCCAGGTGGAATGTTGGCATGTTGTCCAGGGTTTGTTGTGGCTGTTGGATCCAGGGTTACTGAACAGAGTCCTATGGTGGCTGCAGTGTCATAAAGAAGCTGCCATCCTCTGTGGAGCCTGGCTTTAGGCTTATCGTTGGGAAGGCGAGTGAGGTGGGGGTGGAGCTGCTGCCCAGTGACCTGAGTCCACAACTACATTTCCACAGCCTCCGAAGGAAAACTGGTGCTTCCACCTGTCTTCAGCTCATTGGTAGGTCTCTTATTTTTGTTAAGTTGTTCAATCTGTTAGAAGTCGACTTTACGTAAGATTTAAAAAGCTCTCAGAAACTCTGACTGCACAGATTGAGGAGAATTGCCAATGTATTAAAAAGCTTAGCGCTGCTAAAGTGGAGTGTGCAGAGACTGAGTAATCTTTAGGGGATCCCAGGCAAGAGAAAGAGTCTTTAAATATACCCATCCTTACAGATGCTTACAGAAAGGTAAAGAGCACCCACTCAATACTGATGAATTAATTAACTTCCGTGGTTCAAGAACTAAAGCAAGAGAGATCTCAAGTCTTTAAACAAGAAAGGGTAACGGCAGAGATGCTAAAAATGCTGGAGTCTCTAGAAGAGGTTATGAGAATCGCCACATCACAAGGAGCTTTTCCAGACCTGCCAGAAGGCCAAGAGCCAAGCCCTGATGGTCCTTCCCCAGGAGTGGGCCTGGGTCCTAAGACAGAGTTGTCCCCTCCCCTCCACTCAGGCTTCCTGATCTGCCAGGCTGTGTTTACCCATCTCAAGTACATCTGAAGGTCATTGAGGCCAGTGGATCCAGGGGAGCCCCTCTCCGGGCTGGACACCACAGCAGTCAGTTCCTTTATGGTCAATTCCTGTCAATCTAAAAGATATTGGACTTCTGGAACACGCCAAGAAATGCGGAACTTTTTTTCTCCTCACAAAAAGTTTGAATTCTCTCTCATTAGTAGTAAAAGAAATGCTTGTCTTAAGAGAATTTTATTCAAATTTAATCTTTATTAAATTACACTTCCCAAGACAATGTCTTGTAAATATAATTTATGTATTTTATGTTAACTATATTTTATATAAACATTGTATTATAATTTGAAAATATGTGCAGTTTAGCAACAAAGATTTTTTTTTTTTGACGGCTCACCAGTATGGGGAACTAAACCATCAATGAAGAATTTTAATAGCCAATAGTAATTTTTGTCTAGTTATATTTTCAACAGTCATAAGTTATAAGTCATAGCAACTTTTTTCTTTAGTATGTACTCATTTGAAAATAAGAAGATAATGTATTTTTCTGTATGGACTTTGACAAAGAAAGTAGTATTGGTTTGGTTCACCTGAAATGGAGCTGACAGGCTATCTCAGCTTGAACTTCATGTATGTCTTAACTGAGAACACCCTGAAACAAGCTGGGCTTAAAGCTGCCTCCATACATTTTAAGTTTGGCCTATAGGTTTCTCTGTATATAATGAAATGTAATCCAACTTGAAACGTAAACAGATCGTACCCTAACATGGAAGTACAATCTTATAACAAGTGGAAGAGTCTCAGCCAATCAGAGGCTGAAAACTGCCAAAACATGACCACTCAAGGCAAATTCCAACTGCAACCAATCAGGTTGTTTCTGTATGTGACTTTTCTCTGGCTATAAATATGATCTGCACATGTGGTGGGGTGGAGCACAAGTTAAATAGCGTGGTTACAGAGATAATTATAATATTTAATATTTACATTCTATTATATTAACAGCTAAATATTTTTTTAAAACAAAATTAATTGCCTAGAGATTGGTTTTCTTCACTGCAAGAAGGGTGCGGTGAGTTTTCTGACCAGGAAGAAATCCCCAAGGGACAATTTGGAGAACCTCCGCATCGCTGCCCTTCATCCCCTCTCTCACTCACCAGCTAACACTCCTCACTGGAAAGCTTCAAGGAGTTTCTTAATCAGGGGTCAAATCCCAAGGGCACAGCCCTTAGGAAAAATGTCTTTCAAGTTACATAATGCCCTTTGCTGCATAAATTACAGTACTTTCAAATAAGAAAAACTGTATATATTTTTTAAATTCATGACTTCCTCCACAGCAGCCAGAGAAAGGCAGTTTCTGAATATGGCTAAGGCTTAGCAACATAAACAGTAAGAAATGTTACCTTCAGAGGCAGAGTTTCAGACCTGGGCCCAAATCCCACTCTAACACTCATACATGTGGGATACATAAAAGTATTACTTTATCTGAACTTCAGTTCCCAGATCTTGTGCAATGGAGGTAATGATATCACCTATTTCATGTAATTCTTGTGAGGATTAAACTGAAAATATATGTGGTGTTTTGTGTCTAGAAATGTGCTAATACAGTAGCCACTAGTTATATGTGGCCATTTGAATCAAATTTAAATTAAAATTAATAAAATTTTAAATTCAGTTCAGTCATACTGGCCATATTCCAGCTATTCAGTAATCGCCATGTGGCTGTAGTTACTGAATTAGACAGCACAGATACAGGATATTTTTATCATCACAGAAATTTTTGGACAGCACTTGAGAATGAAGTAAGTGCTCAATAAATGTTAATTTGGTGTATCTGGCAGTTTTTCTTCCTCCTCACCAATTCCTCTAAGTTCTCAGGCTGCCCAAGATATCTCCTTGTCAGGGGGGAAAGCAGTATTATAAAGTATATCTGTGCTTATCATTTTTTCTCACTCAAGAATATTAGAGTTCTAAAAGAACATTATATGGAGAAAGCAGTGCTTCCACAAAAGCTGTGATGGTGGGGATTTCAGCCACTGTAGTCAGACACTGAACTTAATTATACCAATTAAGTGTTAGAGTGTTGACTCTAACACATTAACACTTACTGAGATAATGAAAAAGAAAAAGGCCTTTTCCTCTGTAGAATTCTTTTCACACCAAGTTTTTCCTGGTTGACATATCTAAAAATAAGTATAAATCATCAACAGTTTTTCCAGACATACTTTAGCCAAGTTAGTATTGGCCACTTGAATAAAATTCTTTGCATTTGGTTTTTTGTTTCTTTGGTTTCATTTACCATTCTTTTTCCAAATGCCACAACTGGAGCTGGGAAACTACCAGAGTGAAAATACTGCTAGGGGTCTAGAAAGTTGCAGGAGTTTTGAATTATAAAAAGCTGAAAATAAGTTCCCTAAGAAGAATTCCAATTTCAGATGATACTTGGGGGTATCTGGTGAAATTATCCTATAGGCACTTGTAGATCTGGGCTTAGATGTTTTGGGTAGATTTCTCTGTAACAGGACATTTGCGGTACTAAATTTCAAAGGATACATGTCTTTGCTTTCAAAACTAAAGTAAAAGAGGCTGGCCGTGTGGTTTAGAAGAAAGATCTAGTACTTTTTAAAAAAACAGTTCTGTTTATAGGTGATATCCATCTAGGTAGTAAGCTTCGCATACGTAAAATGAAAATGTGTGAACATAACTCTAGGCTGTGCTTTTCAAAGTCAAACTGCAAACACAGCAAGTCTGTCCCCATAGCCTTGGTAATATTTGAGTATAAATGATAATAATTTGATATGTTTCTCATGAGTTAAGTCAATTCCTTGCTGGTGACATTTCAGGTTAAATAAATACATAATTCTCTTTGATTTGATTGCATAACATTATGAGATATTGTTTTATAATCATCAGTCCTGGATTACTTCACAGCTAAAGTACTAACAATATTCTTGTTGTGATTTTATCTTTGTTTTCTGTTGTCATATCAACAAGAGAAATTATGGATTTCATTAAACCATAATGCAATGAAAAAACACGGGCCAAAATGCAAGTTTTTTATTCTGCTGATACCGTATTTACTAGCAGTCTAAACACAAAAACTACTGTCTTTTGGAAAGCGTAAATAACACAGGATCATAATTTTGTAAGACAATTCTCAAATTATTTTAGTCACTTTGCCATATTTTTTCTTACTGCAAAATGATCCATATGCCATACACTTTGACATAAAATTTCTACTAAAAAGAAATTTTTCAATTTACTTTACACTTTTGCTATTTTTTAAACAATAGTGAGCACAAATTATGAGCTACAGAGTATTAGCTATTACTGTATTATCCCTTCCACTACATAGAAATTTCATATATTTTACTAATTTTTGATGTAAATTTCCATTCATATTATTTGGGGGATGTGTTCTATAGTGAAGACACATCAGAAAGGCAGAGTGGGCCGGCCTGGTGGCGCACTGCTACAGTGCGCCGCTTGGGAGCGCCGCGGCGCTCCCGCCGAGGGTTCGGATCCCACATACAGACCAGCCGCTCACTGGCTGAGCAAGGTGCGGGCGCAACACCGAGGGTTGCGATCCCGTTGCCGGTCCCAGTCCAGTACGGGCGCGACACTGAGGGTTGCGATCCGTTGCCGGTCACGAAAAAAGACAAAAAGGAAAAAAAAAAAAAAAAAAGAAAGGCAGAGTGGTAAAACATAGCTTACCAATTTTTAAAATGAACAAAAATTCATAGATATCATCTGACTTCTGTACAGAAAATAGCAGCCAATTATCCAGCCCACACTTCCTAATAATGATAATAATGTCACCATAAATGAGCACAGCACCTTAACTGGTACTGGTCAAAATTGTTAAAGTGATAGAAACCACACTGACTTAACCTAAACCCAAAGGAAGAATTTGTTATAAGCGTACAGGTATGTCATATGAATCTGGACTGGAACCAGAAATAGACAGCTGTCAGGAACTAAGAAGTTATCTCTCCTTGTCACTCATCTGTTTTATTTTTCTCTTGGAAGACTGACTTTCCTCTGCTTCTCCATCCATATACTGAATAAAGCTACCTCTAAGCTCCAAAATTATAAATACAGTTTTAGCAACTACAACTCCTTGAAGTTGATATGACAAGCAAACAGAAAGGACATTGTTGGATGGGAAGGGGGGGAGAGGGAGGAGGGAGGGGGGTTTCAGTAATGGGCCACAATAATCAACCTCATTGTATATTGATAAAATAAAATTAAGGAAAAAAAATGAATAAAAAATAAAAATAAAATAAATACAGTTTTAGCTGTCATTTGGTCTCAGCTCTTCATCAAGAGAATCCAACTGGCCTAGCTTGAATCAGGTGTGCACCTAGAGGCCAAAAGCTTGGGCCAGGGCTTAGGGGTTAACCGTTACACAACATTAACATGACTGCCAGTGAGCCCACTCCCATGAAATGGGTTGGAGGGGCGTTGGCATACTCTCACAAGGGAAATAGGCACTGACTTGGACAGAAACCCCCAAAAGGATCAACTGCTATGCTTTGCTCTCTTCAAAATGGTTTCATTTACACAATCTTATTTGATGAGAGGATCCAGTGCCTATACTATACCTATTTAATACGTAGTAGTGATAGTTCTTATTGTAAGGCTAAGATGTTCCAAACTATTCTATTTATGATGTCATCATTGCTAACAAATATATGCCTTCTGCTAATTTTAGTCTTTTTATCACTGGTGATAAATTCCGTCCCAGAAGTTTAAGTTCCGATAATGCTAGTGAGACTTTGATGAAAGAATGGCTTCTGAATACAAAGCTATACAGGACTTCATAAAAACCCTGGCCAAAAAAGAATGAGCAAAACACCCTAATTAAAGCCTATTTTTGTTTAAAAAAAAAAAAAAAAAAAAGGAAAGGTCAGATAGTCATACCTCATAATTTAGCCAAAGATAACTGAACCTATAGAATGTTAGAGTTTTACTATTTTACATGATTTTCTTTAATTTTTTCTTTATTACTGATCAGATTAGTTTCTCGTGCCACTGAAAAAGCTAAAAAGAAATTTGAATAATCAGTGTAATATTCACGTCCAAGGCATATTTATAGCAGTCTATTTGGGCAACTCATTAATATACAGGGATACGTTCTTTTCACCATCTAGCTATAATGGGTTTCAGAACAAATTCTGAAGATCAAGTCTCCTGGTCAGTGAAGAGAAGGTGTCTAGAGAAAATAAGGTTCATTTTTAGACCTGGAAAAAATGAAAGTCTGACAGCTTGGCATTCTGAAGATTGTTTACATCAGCCCGCAAACATCCTCTCATTATTTTAATCTCACACTCTATAAAATACTTTTGGATCCTTTGCCAGCAACATAAAAACAAATTAAAGGGCTGACATAAACTAAATATTCTGAAAGCCCCATCACTGACAGCTTCAGAAACAAAAAACAGATCCTTTGAAACATTTTTCCAAAGGGCAGACAGTACTACCAAGAAAGAGTAAAAAAACAAAAATAGCATAATAGTCTACGAATATAAGAGTGTGGTTCTTCTCACAGCTCCCACACTTCTTCATAACATTCTTATAGTTATTTTCTGTATGTGCATATTTATTAGATTGCAAGCTCTCCTAGGGCACCATGTCTTCTTCATGAGTACACTCCCCAAATTAGTAAACACAGCATGTAATCAGTGTTCCAAAACTTTCTTAAAAGAGCAGCATGTTCTCTGAATATCTGCAAAATTCCTTATTGTTCATAATTCCTGAAAAATGAAATGAACCTTATCTACAGCCAACCTGAAGTTACTCTTTCCTATACACACCTTTCTCTTTATTCCTTTACTCCTGCTGCTCCTCCTGCCTGGAATGCCCTTTCCTAATCTTCCTAAATCTTATCCACCCTTCAGGCCTGTGGCAAATCACCTCTTCTCCTTGAAGCTTTCCCTAATCTCCCCAGCTAGGAGTATTCTTTCTCACTTTTGAAGTTCCATAGCTCTTTACCTAAACCTTCTGATGTCTCTATGTCTATGTCTCTAGCAAACTGTATTACATAAGTGACTATCTCCCCTTCTAAGGAAGAGCAAGTACACAACTATATCTGATAAAATATTTACTAGCAGACTACCGTAAAGTCTATGGTTCCTCATTTTCTTCTGCTGGTAGCACTACCCTGATTTGCCTTTGAGAAACCATCCCTCCCCACTGCTGGGCCATGTGGTTTGGGTGTGATAGAGTCTAAATGACAGCTCCAGAGGTGGGCACATGGCCCAGGACTATTCAATCAGTACACTGCATTGCATCAGTCTCAGGAATTTGTGCAAGGATGAACACGTGACCAGAGACAGTCCAGTGAAATTCATCCTGGGCCCTTTATGGAACTACTGAGAGAGAGAGAAGCCCCTTTTTCATTGGGGTTGCTGAAAAAAGAGGATGTAAGCTCAGTGCTGATGGTTATCTTTCCGCCTGTAGAAGGAGCCTATGTGAATGAAGCCAACACAAAGAAATGTAGGAACCACAAATGGAGAGAGAAAGAGTCATCACGAAGAGGATGTAAGCTCAGTGCTGATGGTTATCTTTCCGCCTGTAGAAGGAGCCTATGTGAATAAAGCCAACACAAAGAAATGTAGGAACCACAAATGGAGAGAGAAAGAGTCATCACAACAGTGTCTAAGATCCTGCCAGGCCTAAAGACAGCCCTAATTTAAAATGAAATTAATTAATTACTTAATTTTTCTGTTTTGCCAAAAAAAAAAACCCTAAAAACTAAAGTCTATGGCTGCTATGGGATAAAACTTCTAATTCAGAATGATCCCAACCCTATTAATGAGGATCTCCTGGTTAGTGAGCACAAAATTACAACTAGATAGGAAAAATAAGTTTTGCTGGTGCATAGTAGTGCTAGGCATCTATAATCAACAATAATTTATTCTATGTTCTCAAATGGGTAGAAGAGAGATCAAATGTTCTCATCACAAAGAAATGACAAAATTTTGTGATAATGAATATACTAATTACCCTGATTTGATTATCACACAGTGTATACATGTATTGAAATATAACTCCGTACCCCATAAATATGTGCAGTCAGTGAGTTTCAAATAAAAAATAAGTTCCTCTAAAAAAACAATGAGTTGGGCCGAGCCCGTGGCACACTAAGGAGAGTGCGGCGCTGGGAGCACAGCAGCGGTCCCGCGGCGGGTTCGGATCCTATATAGGGATGACCGGTGCGCTCACAGCGCTCACTGGCTGAGCGTGGTGTGGCTGGTCTCAAAAAGGACAAAAAAATAAATAAATAAATAAATAAATAAATAAATAAATAAATAAATAAATAAATAAATAAATAAATAAATAAATAAATAAATAAATAAATAAATAAATAAATAAATAAATAAATAAATAAATAAATAAATAAATAAATAAATAAATAAATAAATAAATAAATAAATAAATAAATAAATAAATAAATAAATAAATAAATAAATAAATAAATAAATAAATAAATAAATAAATAAATAAATAAATAAATAAATAAATAAATAAATAAATAAATAAATAAATAAATAAATAAATAAATAAATAAATAAATAAATAAATAAATAAATAAATAAATAAATAAATAAATAAATAAATAAATAAATAAATAAATAAATAAATAAATAAATAAATAAATAAATAAATAAATAAATAAATAAATAAATAAATAAATAAATAAATAAATAAATAAATAAATAAATAAACAATGAGGATCTCTCCCCTTGCATTTGAGCCACCCTTTGAGAGAACAAAGAAGAAAACTCCCAGGCAGACCTGCTGTGTGAACTCCAAGTACTATTCCCACACAAGAGGAACAGCTGAAGCTTCTCTGTTGGCAAGCTGTGCTCCTGTCCTATAACCTTCTGAGTGAATCTAATGCCAAGTGTGGCCAATGACAATACTGTGAGTCAGAACATTTAGTTGAAACTAAAACATGGATGGAATACTCTGGTTTCTCTTCAGAGTGTATAAATCTTTTGCCTTTTACTAAAACGTAGGTGGGTTTTTCAAGTACCCTTTATGGAAATTAAATGAATTAGTATATGTAAAGTGCTTAAACAGTGTCTGGCACATACTAACTCAATAAATGTTAGCTACCGTTGCCCACAGTCAGAAACTGGCAAAGTAGGAATATGAATTTAGGCATGTCTGATTCCAGATCCTGTGCCCCTAACCATTTCATTTTGGTTCTTTTCTGTATTGGATCAACTCCCTATCTTCCCCTCTAAACTTTCTCTCAAAAAACAGTTTTCATATCAGATGTGTACTTCAGTGCAAAATTAAGTGACTTCATTATCTGCTCATAGATGCCCACATTTATAAGCCTGATCTTAGTGTCTGTTCCTTAATCTATTAATTCCAGGTATAACTGTTGTTATAACTATGTGAGGATATGATGATGAACTATGAGTGCAAAGAGTTTCTCTGCTCTAGGAAAACAAAGTAGAACATTCTGAAAAGAAAAAAAAGTCATAAAAAATGTTTTGCCATCGAAGTGGGTATAGGTGAGGAAAGCATAAAAGACTAGGGGGGAAAACAGATTATCTCAGATTGCTTCACTGTCTTTTAGTTTCTGTCCCACTCTAAAGACACCAAAACTAGAACTCAGAATAAGCTTGACATGGAACTCTATTCAACACACACACACACACACACACACACACACACACACACCCCAACTCTTGGCCCTATATGAAAAGACTAGCAAATAAATATGCCATAATCATTTAAAACAAAATGTTTCTCTCTCTCTCCCTCTTCCTGCCCACCCTCCCCTCAATATATATATATATAATTTTTTTTTTTTTTTTTTTTTTTTGTCTTTTTTCATGACCGGCAACGGATCACAACCCTCAGTGTCGCGCCCATACCGGACCGGGACCGGCAACGGGATCGCAACCCTCGGTGTTGCCCCCGCTCCTTGCTCAGCCAGTGAGCGGCCGGTCTGTATGTGGGATCCGAACCCTCACGGGAGCGCCGCCACGCTTCCCAAGCGGCGCACTGTAGCAGTGCACCACCAGGCCGGCCCTATATATATAATTTTTATGAGTTCAATAAGAGGGTTTTGCCTGTGCATATATTAAAGAGTTGCAGAGACTATGAGAAATGGCTTCTAAAGTGAGAGAAACAATGTAGAGATGCAAATGTAAAAATGCAAAGTAACCAATGACATAGGAAACAAGGTCAGGAAAGATCAGAGAAGAGGACATATGAGTGAGTAGAGAAACAGTATGTAGTAATGGCAATGGAGATATAATAATGTGAGGCCCAAGAGGCCCAGAGGCTCAAGTAGCATGGCTTGTTGAAAAAATGTCAATAGAACAAGGAGTTTAAAACAGAGTAGAGCAGCAACAGAGACCAAAGAAATATTAGGTAGGGTCTGGATCCTCAAGGGCCTTTATAAGTCAGAATAGAGAAGGCAGACTTTAACTGAGAGAAAATGGAGCAAACAGTTTTAAGTAGCAGAATGTACTAAACACAAGTCTTCAAATGATCATTTTAGCAGCAGCAGGAAGGGTGATTCGGGGTATGAAGAATGATACACTTGAAGAAAATGACTTCAGTAGTCCAAGTAAGACGAGAACCTCAGACTAAGTAAGAAGGAAGGAAAATGAAAATGTCATGAATGTAGAATCCATAAAAGTTGGCCGGGAAGTACTCAGCTATGGGAGTCTAAAGAGGAGAAGTAATATAGGGAAACCCTTTTGTTTGTTGCTTTGGTGGCACTGTCGATCACCAACATTCTTCCAGTTTATTTTAAAGATCTGTCAATTCAGGTCACTTTGAGCTTAGGGGCCTACAGGGAAGAGAAAGTAGAAACACCCAATAATTAGCTGGATACACATAATTGGAATCATGGAAAAACGTCCGGCTTGGAGACGGGCGATCTAATCCCTTACGGTTGAAGCCACCTGAGTGGGTGTTATTACCAAGGAAGCCCAGAGAAGGTGAGAAAAGAAAAGGGCCAAGAGCAGAACGCTGAGTGACACCCACATTTCAGAGAGTCAGGCAGAACAACAAAAGGAGACCAGGAAGGAAAGATCCGCAAGACAGAACAGCATTCAGGACAGTGGGGCCACAGAAGCTGCACGGGGAGAAGGTTTCCAAAACAAGCAGCCGTACAATCAGCCAGAGAGCTTCGGAGAGGTTGAAATATTCCTCTGGATTCAGGCTGGAAGAATCTTCTGCCAGGGCGGATTGTTTTGTTTGAGGGGGGCGGGAGGGTAAAGGAGATGGGGGGGAGAGAAAACCGATAGGGACCAACCATCTCCATCGGGTAGTGGGACTGCCACCACAAATTCTTTGCCGTGCCCCAGAAACCCTACCACATGTCATCCAACTGCCACGCAAGTTCCAGATCTTTACAAACCGTGGTGTGCATCTCCCCCCGCAGCCCAGAAAGCGCCCCTCCTTCCACTCCAGCAAACGTCTACTAAGCCCTCTAAAGCTCCCTCCCTGATGCTACCACGACAAATTAAACATTTCATTTCATGTTCCCAAAGTTTTGTCCGTACCTTACATGGTTTTGTAAGTATCCGTTGTGCATCTGGCTCCAATCAAATTAAAGAGGGAGCCAGACCAAAAAAAGTCAAGGAAAGCTGAGGGACCAGACGTCCCCACAGGCTACTTGTGAGGAGGCGAGAGGAAAAAAAACAAAACAAAACTACAACTCCCATGAGGCGCTGCGGCCGCGGGACGCACAACTCCCAGCACCCTCTGCGAGGCTCGAGACCTTCAGGCCCGCAGGCGCGGCGCGAGGCGAGTAGTGGTTCGCGGAAGCGCTGGAGAAGGGTTGGGTTGGCCTTCCGTAATGGCAGCGTCTGAGGAGGAGCCTGAGGCCCCGACCGAGCAGCTGGACGTCGCGCGCGGCCTGGAGAACTTGCCTGTGAGCGCGTGGCCCCCGGGGGCGAGGCCGGCGCCCTTCCAGGTAGGGGAGGGGCGGGGCGCCGGGAGAGGTGGGCGCGGCCCCCACGTGGCCGTACTTCTCCAGGCGACTCTCCGGTGGCAGGCGATCTCCCAGCCAGCCTCTCGCCCTTTTTTCTTACCCTATCGCACAGCTGTTGGCACGCGGGAATAGCTCCGAGATGCATAGGCTTCGGTCTTTCTCTGTTAACCCGCCGTGATGACCTGAGCAAGGGTCTTACCCTCTTCTAGACTGGCATTCCCTGAAGTACAGAACTAGAGGCTTCGTGAGGTCCCTTGGAAAGACTCCTGACAACCTAGCTTTTTGTCCAAATTCTGTCCTCAGAACTCAATGAGGCATGGGACACGTCACTTACCTCTGGTCTCAGATGTCTGATATGTAAGATAAGGCGTTGGGCATATTAATGGATCTCAACGTAGTGTCATGGTTAAAAACTTAGCCCCTAGAGTCAGACTTAGCTGAGGTCTGACCCCTCATGCTGTGAGCTCTTGGGTAAATATAAATTAGCTTCGATTGAGAGTCCTCCAGTGTACAGTTTAAATAATAGTACCTCTCTTTCAGTTTGCCTTGAGAATTACAAGTAAAATACAATTCCTGGTTCGCTATAAGAACTATATAAATGTTCACTTGCTGTTATTATCTCAAAGCCCTTTCTGCTGTAACTTTCTCTCGCCCCTGACCTGGGCCTGGAAGTTGCCTAAGGAAGAAGGAATGACAGTAGAACAAAACAAAAGCAAGGACATTAAAGTGGAAAAAGCACTGGACTTTGAGGTTGGAGAGCTAGGGTCGGGATTAGCCATTTTATCTACTTCTCAGAGCCTGAGTTTTTTCATCTGCAAAATGAAAATAATGATTTAAACATTTATAGCCCTTTTTACTTTCATTATCAATATTGAACCCTGTTTGCCCTTTTTCCTTCCTAGGGTCGTTGTGAGTCTTAAATAAGATAGATTCAATAGCCATTTTCAAAGAATAGAGCACGATATTAATGTTAGAAATGGTTATTATTCCCTCAAACTACCTTTGGCAGTCTATGATTAATAATACACTTGGCTGGCACCATATGAAACACCGGTCCCTCTTACTGAAGACCTGAATGCCTGATCAAAAACACTGGGGCCGGCCCCGTGGCTTACTCGGGAGAGTGCGGCGCTGGTAGCGCTGAGGCCGCGGGTTCGGATCCTATATGGGGATGGCCGGTGCGCTCACTGGCTGAGCATGGCGCAGACAACACCGTGCCAAGGGTTGCGATCCCCTTACCGGTCAAAAGAAGAAAAACAAAAAAAACACTGGTATGTATTTTGTCAATTCAACAAATAATAATGTGCCAAGCAACGTGTTAGGCTAGCCTAGAAGATAAAATGGTAAAGTATATGATTCTTGCCCTTGAGCTTACAAGAGAATATAGAAAGCACTTGGTTGTCATCTTTTTTTTCTGACCTAGAGGTATCTAACATGAACAAAAAATACCGCTGTTATAGTCCATTCTTTAATTAAAGTATTTATTGAAAACTAAATGTATGCAAGGTGGTGGGTTGGGCTGCAGAGAATACAAGGAGCAGAAAAACATACTCCCTGCCCTCAAAGCGTTTTCAACTGAGTCATCTTGTGAGTGGTTTTAACAAAGTATTTGTGGTGTTAGACAAAACAATTTTTTTGTGTGTGTGGATTCTGTAAATCTATTTCCAGTCTTGAGTCATATTTTTCTTTGCCATATTCAGGAACAATCTGTAAAACTATTTTCCTAATATATTTATTTAAATTGATTCAATTTAAGTATTAACCTTTTTAAAGAACAAACTAAGTTGTATAAGTATCTCCTCTAGAACCATCTTAATCATTAATACTCATAAAATCATAAGGCTTGATGTACTGGTTATATTTTTCAAAGTGCACATTAAAATAAGTACCCATCTTAAAGAAAAAGGGGAAGGAAGGAGACAGGAGTAAGCCTTGTGATCGATCCTTAGACCTACTGATGATGTGCCTAAATTAAAATCAGGAGACTAAAACTGGATCCCTAGCTACTTGTGTATAGGCACAACTCCGAATAGAGTTAGAGTTACAAAAAGATGACAGGATCCCTTCCTCAAAGAGCTCATAGGCTTACCAAGAAGATAAGACATGCTTGAAACATTTAAATGACAAGTCTAAAACGGCCTTCAAATAATATTCTTCTGTATATTCATAGAGCACAAAACCACTCTTACAAAAGGTCAAAATATCCTGCTTGCTCCAAACCCTACCTTCACAGGCATATGCACACATAAGAATTAAGGCATGGCAAACTCAAGGTAAAAATAACTTTGTGTCTGGTTTGGGGGTACTGCATGAAAAGGCAAAAAGAACATTGGTTCAGGTTGGAAACAAGCACATCAAAATGTCACCAGTGTTGAAAGCCAAGTAAGAAATAAACCAGCTGATTTTCTTGAGCTCAGAGTAGGATCAAACCATTTTTTAGGTTTCTGAAACCTGCTTCAAACATTTTTAAGATCTCAACTGGACCTGGCTGAGAATTATCTAGCTTAGTCTCCTTAATAGCTGCTTGGGGCAAAAACAGACTTAAGAAGCTAGAGGTCAAGTACAAAGAGCCTTTAGCTGGGGTTTCAACACAACCAAAAAAGGAATGAAGATCTTCACAACACTTCCTTAAAATTCAGGATCGAGGCCCAGGTTTTAAGCCCAGAATATTATATGGTGTCATACTTAGGTTTCTGGGGCTTCAGTATAGAATGTGACTCAGTGAAGGCAAACTTCCAGTTAAAGATTATCAGAAGCTGCAGTCAAGCAATCAAAAAATACTTCTTGATATCTGCACCCAGCCTGGCAATGACAGAGCCACTGTTGGAAGTCCCCTGGCCTCCCCTGTGGGAATGAGGGGGGTGCCACAGGCCTCAATTCTACCCCTCCTCCTCCTCCTTCCATCCCATTTCCTTCCCCTTTCCTCTCTCCCTCTCCCTCCCAACTGCTCTGCAACAACATCCTAAAATGTAAAAATAATATTAATAAAATTACATTAAAATAAATGAATAAGATACTTCATGAGCACCTGCTCTGTGCCTAGTACTATGGAGAGGAACCCCACCTCCATCACCTCACCCCAAACTTCATGACCATGCCTCTCCTTGAGACATATATTTGTTAGAAAGACAGGACCTACACATTTCACAGAGTTAGAGAGCCCTACAATCTATGCCATTTAGATCCCAAAGTTCATGCTGTTAGGTCTAGTTCAGAGAAGGGAGAGATTATTGTGGACAAGAATAGCCAAGGAAGTATATTTGCTCTTCAGCATGCTGTCTCCTGTTTCCTTTTTGGCTTCTTGGGTAATCATGGTTTACAAAAAAATTTCTCTTAAGTTTTCTGTTAAAAAACTTGAAATATCCACCCAGTGTTTAAAGGATCTAGTGTCTAGTGCATCATTTTGCACTGATAGTTTTATATTTATTCCCAGCTCTTGCTTGAGCAATTCTGTGCTTTGAAACTTACCAAGAAAAAGTAAAGCTTATGTTGCAACAATGCAAAAAATGATAAAAATTCCATTCTCCATGTCCTCCTTTATATTTTTCCGGTCAATTGTTCCTAATCCCAGCATGAGCATGTAACAGGCAATAAGGCAATATTTGTTTTTTGTTTTTTGTTTTAAAGATGACTGGTAAGGGGATCTCAACCCTTGGCTTGGTGTTGTCAGCACCACGCTCAGCCAGTGAGCAAACCGGCCATCCCTATATAGGATCCGAACCCGTGGCCTTGGTGTTATCAGCACTGCACTCTCCCGAGTGAGCCACAGGCCGGCCTAATATTTGTTGATGAATGAAAAAAATCTGGGCTGGGTCACCTTTTGGCTTTTCCCCACTAAAGATAGGTAAGCAGTGGAGGATAGGAAAATAATTATGTGGTTTGGTTTGAATATGTTTGAACCTCGGAAGTTTAACTTCACAACCTGTTTTCTTCATCACCCTACTGTGCTGCCTGCTGTGTTTGTATGTTAGCTGCTGGCACTGAAGTGTTCAGTATTCTTATTCTTATTGAACACTTATGTGCCCAGCCACTAAAGTAAGATAAGATTTTGATGTGGATTCTCTCATTTTTTCCTTCACAGTAACCTATGAGATAAGGAAATGTTTACAGAGACTAAATGAAATGGCACTGTATTCAGTGCCAGGTACTTAATACTTTTAAAATACTAGCTTCCCTTGCTTGTTCTAGATATTATTTTTAGACATTATAGTTAAAACATCATATATTTCTGGCAAATTACTTAAAGTTCATGATAACCACCGCCAAGTGTGGGTATTATCTCTCTCTTATAGTTGCTGACCAAAAGCTTAGCAAGTCACTTGCTCAAAGTGACATTGCTAATAAGAGCCTGACTGTGTATGTGTCTTCTTTAGAGATGTTCTGCACTAAGAAGCACTAAGAAGGTCTCCCCTGCTTGGCCAGTGTCCCAGGCCACAGTCAGAGTTTTTCTGTCTAGCCTCCTGCACACTTTGCTCCAGTCTCACCTCCCAATTGGAAACCCCATTGCTCACTGGCCATTTACATCTTTGACTAAATTTTCCAGTCAGTTTTTGGAACGATTCTCAGCTTTCACCGTGGATGTATCAGTCAGAACTCAGAAACATAAGCATAACACAAACTGGCTCCAGCAAAAAGGGAGGGAATTGCCTCATGTAACAGAAAAGTTCAAAAGTGGTTACTATAGGCAAGTCTGGATCCAAGAACTAACAATGTCATTAGATATTTCTTTCTACCACTTTCCCCTTCGCACCCCTGATTCCCCTTCTGTGGCTGGCTGCACACTAGGTAAGTCTTACCTATGTGATAGAAGTGGGGAATGCCAAGCAAACTCTATACTTTAGCAACTCTAGCAGAGAGAGAATGCCTCTTCTCATTGTTTCAGCAGAAGTCCCAGAATTAAATTTCATTGGTCTGACTTAAGTCATAAGCCCATCCATGAACCAAAACCCTGTTGAAAATAGCAAGTGATGTTCTGTTTAGCCAGGTGTAGGTCTGCGCCCAACTGAGACCCAATGCAAATCACTGAGACAAGAGAGAGAAGGGTTCCCCTGGGAAAAGTTGGGGTGCTGTTATCAGAAGAACAGGAGTGGATGCTGGGAAGGTAAAAACATATGTCCACTATGGCTGCATCCTCAAGCTTTGATCTCTCCTTAGCTTAGAGTAGGTAAAAACAACCCTCAGGGTAAAAACTTTTTGTATCAGCTTGGCCCAGGGCTTTGTACCAGGAAGTAGGGTACAGACTATGGAAAGAGTGATACAAATTGGAAGCACTGAAATTTAAACTCAGGTCAGTTTACTCCCAATTTGTAACACACTTTTCCATAGTTTTCAAGTACGCAAGGTTCAACAGTTTGCCTGGCATATGAATATTTGAACAGAATGACCTCAGATTATTTCTGAAAATAATAAATAACTTTTCAATGTGTAGTTTAATATCTGAAAAGATAGAAAATTATATAATCATATGTTAAATTAGACTAAGGTTTTCAAAGGATTATTCTTGAGTATAGTCATTTCTCTAAATCAGGTAAAATATCTTTCTGGAATGGTATTTTACTGAACTTTTATGGAGGAGGAAATGGAGACACATGAAAATAAAATGATTTGCAATGATTATTGGTAACAGAGTCAGTAATTACATCCATAAAGGAAAAACAATTCTCTTTAAACAGGAAAGTTACCCAGTCTCTAGTATCCTTTGGAAATTATCTTCAGCTCATTTGGAATTAGCTACGATTTGTAATCTAATTCCCTAAAGGATCTTAGATTGAGCATCAGGTTTAATTTCAGAATTAAAAATATATATATCACTAGATTCCCCAAAATGTTTTTTGTTTTTTTTTTAATTTGAGTAAAACTAAGTAAAGCTGTTTTTCAATGAGACATAAAATGCTCTCCTGGCTAGAAAACTGCAGTAAGCCAGAGTTGATCTTAAAAGGAGTTATCTGTATAGAAAAAATCACCTTAGAATTTCGTGATTTATGTAGTACATTAAAAATATATGCACCTGTAAGAACAAATCAATTTAAAAGATTTATGAAAATTTTAACAAAGAGATAGTAAAATCTTCATTTTACAAGTACTTCTTAAAATGTATCTAACTACATTCAATGCTGAATCTTTAAAAAGCTGGGAGTAGACTGTATAAGACAGCACTCATTGAATTTGACTGGTGGGGTAGCTTTTTCTAAGCAATCCTTTATCCTTTTAGGACATCCCTGCTAAGCTAAACAAAAAAACACAAACAAGCAATTTCCATTCCCCACCCCCAATCACTTTTTAAGCAGAAGGTTGGTCTTCCCCCACAGGTACTCCCACTTATCCTCCTCATCTTTCACAAGAGGATTTCAATCCTTCCCTCCAGTTGAGCATTTTTTAATGTATAGGATTTTGCAGTTACCTGCATAGCTCCATGGAGGCCCCCACAGGGAGTATAACTACATGCTATTCAATTCCTTTCTAAAACTTGGCCGGGAGACATAATATTAATGGAGGATTGACTGAAAGATATGCTGCGTGAACATTCCTCTAGGTACTCTAAAATCCCCAAACGAAAGGCCCTGCAACTGGTGCCTTGCAGAGCTGCTTTTACCCACCTGTGCTGTGGTGACATGCCAGCAGCCTTTACTGAGGGTCAGAATAAAAAACAGCCCACGAAACTGCTTCCTGGAAAAAAAAATGGTTTAGAAGCACACATTGGTAAAATTTCTATCTAGTTTTAATACTGGAAAAAGTCAATGCTTCTTCTGAACAGTGAGATTGTTCCTTACAGACAGTGCAAGTCATGCATGTAATCATATATCCTTTGAAGTGGCTGCTCTCATGCCGAGCCAGCTGTCCAGTCTACTAATTAATGCATCTGAATTTACTGAACTGGCTTGCTCTTATTTTACCCTTCACCGTCCTCTTCTTACCTACTGTTTGCTAATCTTACCTATTTGTAAGTCTCATTAAGTCCTTTTTGGAACAAGGCAGGTATAAGTAAAAGGATTAGATATCATGTGAGCAAGAATTATTCTATACATATAGAAATATGCTGGGTTCACAAGAGAAACTTTTACCTTCAGGGTTTGAAAAATATATTTCATGATGCAAGTGAGGGTATAACCAGAGATCAGGTTTCAGGTAGATTAACCACATAGAGATTTTCTTTTTCTTTTTTTTTCAGTGGCTGGCTGGTATGGGAATCCAAACCCTTCACCTTGGTAGTAAGCACCATACTCTCCCAAGTGAGCCACCAACCAGCCCCACATAGAGATTTTCGTTTTAGGACTGCCTTCTTCTTCCATAACATTTGATAAATGTGATGTTTTGAAAATACAGGCACATTTAAAAGACTGAAAAAAGTTTTTATAGTATTCCTTCTCATTTAATAAGAACAGCATTTCTTTACATGGATATAATACATCTATGATAAATTTAATTATCTATTAATATCTAACAAATACCATTTTTGGAATTCTGTCTGCAGTGATTTATTTATCATTTTTTACTTTTTCATTCCTAAAAATTATCTGAAGTAACTCACAATAAAAATACACATGTGCATGTGTATTATCAGACAAAGGTAAAAGAGATCAAAAGCTAAGGATAAAACACTTAACTGCATTCAGCCACTAAATTCAACACTGATTTTTCTGTCATCCAAATCTAAGAGGGAAACAAGTTACAAATCTTTTAATTTCTGATATGAGGAAAACATCTGTTTCTTATTGTTATCCTTATACCTACAATAAAACCATAAAATTTTAAATCTAAATATTGATTTTTTAAATTGGAAGATTTTTTTTTTATTTAAAAAAATTTTATTGTAACATAATTGATTGTACATGTCTGTGAGGTACAGTGTTGACTGTCAATACCTGTGTGCAATATGTGATGCTCAAATCAGGATAATTACTATATTTATCATTAACAATGTAATCATTTTTTGTGGCCCTTTACCGATTTCTCACATATCCCCTCTCCCCTTTCCCTCTGTCTTTCCCTCCTCTGGTGGCCTCTGTTCCATTCTCTCCTTTTGAAATTTCAACGAATTATTGATTATTATATCTTTCTTTTCTTTCTTTATTTCATTCGGTATTTCTCTCTCTGTGCCTGGCTTTTCATTCTTTTTTATGTCAGTAATATTCCATTGTGTATATATATCATATTTTCCTTATCTAGTTGTCCGATGATGAACAATTAGGTTGGTTCTAACTCTTGGCTATTGTAAATAGAGCTGTGATAAACATGGGAATGCATGTATCCCTTCGACATGATGATTTACATTCCTTTGGGTATATACCCAGTAGTGGGATTGCTGGATCGTGTGGTTCCATCTGTAGTTGTTTGGGAAACCTCCGTACAGTTTTCCATAATGTCTACACTAATTTAAAGTCCCACCAACAGTGTAGGAAGCCTCCACTTTCTCAGCGTCCTCACCAGT
The DNA here is from genome assembly GCF_000696425.1 of Galeopterus variegatus. Taxonomy (NCBI): domain Eukaryota; kingdom Metazoa; phylum Chordata; class Mammalia; order Dermoptera; family Cynocephalidae; genus Galeopterus; species Galeopterus variegatus. The sequence continues at coordinate 24,146 of NW_007732435.1, read as the reverse complement.
ACTTGTTAATTTCTGTCTTTTGATAATGGCCAGTCTAACTGGCATGAGATGATATCTCGATGTGGTTTTGATTTGCATTTCCCTGGTGCTTAGTGATGTTGAGCATTTTTTCATGTGTATGTTGGCCATTTGCATATCTTCCTTTGAGAAATTACCTTTTAGCTCCTTTGCCCATTTTTAATCAGGTTACTTGGGGGTTTTGTTTGTTTGTTTGTTTGTTTGTTTGTCTTTTTCGTGACCGGCAAGGGGATCGCAACCCTTGGTGTGGTGTCGCCCACACCGCGCTCAGCCAGTGAGCACACCGGCCATTCCTATATAGGATCTGAACCTGCGGTGGGAGCATCGCTGCGCTCCCAGCGCTGCACTCTCCTGAGTGCGCCATGGGGTCGGCCCAGGTTACTTGTTTTTTTACTGTTGTTTGAGTTCCTTGTATATTCTGGATATTAATCCCTTGTTGGGTGCATGGTTTGCACATATTTTCTTCCATTCTGTAGGTTGTCTTTTCACTCTGTTAATTGTTTCTTTTGCTGTGCAGAAGCTTTTTAGTTTGATATAATCCCATTTGTTTATTTTTTCTTTTGTTGCCTATGCTTTTGGGGTCTTATTCATAAACTGTTCACTCAGGCCTACTTCCTGAAGTGTTTCCTCTGTGTTTTCTTTCAGTAGTTTTATACTTCAATCCATTTTGAGTTGATTTTGGTATGTAACGAGAGGTACAGGTCTAGTTTCATTTTTCTACATATGGAAGTCCAGTTTTCCCAGCACCATTTATTGAAGAGGCAGTCTTTCCCCCAATGTGTGTGTTCATGTTGCTTTTGTCAAAGATCAATTGGCTATAAGTTTGTGGGTTGATTTCTGAGTTCTCTGTTCTGTTCCATTGGTCCGAGTGTCTTTTTATGCCAGTACCATGCTGTTTTGGTTACTATAGCTTTGTAATATAATTTAAAGTCAGGTAGCATTATGCCTCTGGCTTTTTTTTTTTTTTTTTTTTTCTCAGGATTGCTTTGCCTATTTAGGTCTTTTGTTGTTCCATATGGATGTTAGGATTGTTTTTTTCTGTTTCTGTGAAGAATGTCATTGGTATTTTGATGGGGATTGCATTGAATCTGTAGATTGCTTTAGGTAGTATGGACATTTTTCACAATGTTAATTCCTCTAATCCAAGAGCATGGAATATCTTTTTTGTGTCCTCTTTCTTTCAGCAGTGATTTATAGTTCTTACTGTAGAGATCTTTTACCTCCTTGGTTAAACTGATTCTTAGGTATTTAATTTTTTTGGTGACTATTGTAAATGGGCTTACTTTCTTGATTTCTTTTTCTGCTAGCTCATTATTGGAGTAAACAAACACTACTGATTTTTGCATGTTGATTTTATTGATCCACAAAAGAATTTCAGGAAAATTGATACTTCAGCTTTCCTGAAATTTTTATCAGCTCAGAGTTTTTTGGTAGTTTTTAGATTTTTCTATATATAGGATCACGTCATCTGTAAACTAGAGAGACCTTTTCAAACAATATTTTAGCATATTGTGTTTTGTCAGTTCTATTTTGTCCTGTTTTTATGTATGTAGGAATTAGGAAGTGTCTCAGCCAAACGCTGCTTGAAATATATGTGAAATATATGACATGGCATGCTAACAGTATTTATATTTTTTACAGTATACTCCTGATCATGTAGTTGGACCCGGAGCAGGCATTGATCCCACTCAGATATCCTTTCCTGGATGCATTTGTGTCAAAACTCCCTGCCTCCCTGACACTTGCTCCTGTCTCCGCCATGAAGAGAACTATGATGACAATTCATGCCTTAGAGATATAGGAGCAGAAGCAAAGTATGCTGAGCCTGTTTTTGAATGTAATGTGCTGTGCCAGTGCAGTGACCACTGCAGAAACAGAGTGGTTCAGAGGGGTCTGCAATTCAACCTCCAGGTGTTCAAGACAGATAAAAAAGGCTGGGGACTTCGTACCCTGGAATTTATACCAAAAGGAAGGTTTGTCTGTGAATATGCTGGTGAAGTTTTAGGATTCTCTGAAGTACAAAGAAGAATTCACTTACAAACAATTTATGACTCGAATTACATTATAGCCATCAGAGAACATATTTATAATGGGCAAGTAATGGAAACATTTGTTGACCCTACCTATATAGGAAATATTGGAAGATTTCTTAATCATTCTTGTGAGCCAAACCTGTTGATGATTCCTGTCCGGATTGACTCAATGGTACCTAAGTTGGCACTGTTTGCAGCCAAAGACATTTTGCCAGAAGAAGAACTCTCATATGATTATTCAGGAAGATTTCTTAATCTAATGGATGATGAAGACAAAGGAAGGTTAGATAATGGGAAACTAAGAAAACCTTGTTACTGTGGTGCCAAGTTGTGTACTACTTTTCTGCCTTATGACAGTTCACTGTACTGCCCCTTATAAAAGCCAAATATCAATTAGGAAGGAAATTCCCACCCACTGGCTTCTCTCAGTGAGTGGGAATGAGAGGAAACCAAGCATGTGTGGCTCCCTTCCTACAAGCCACTTACCCTCAAGGTAAGTCTGCTCTGTAGTAAGCAGCTTGACCCTCCCTACAGGGAAGGCCAATGGTTGTCTGGCTTTGCCCTTGCTTAGTTGTATAAGTTTAACTCAGGAATGTGGCATAGACTGCGAGCTGTCCATCAATATCCTTTCTCCCCTTCTGTAATAGAATTCTCAATTTTACCTGGGTATATGACTATCCCGAATACCCACTTTCCTAGTTAGATGTGGCTAAGTGACTATGGTTTAACTAATGGGATATAAGCAAAAATGGCCTGTCCTTAAATAGAGATATCCTGCCCTTCTCCTCATCTTTCTTCCTATTGGCTGGAATGTATACAGGATGATGGGAACTGGAGCAGCCATCTCGGATCCCAAGATGGCCTGGAAAAGGAAGCCATGCCTAGCAAATCAACAAAATAGAAAGGAGTCTGGGTGTCTGATACTGTAGAACATTCAACCAATCCTAACCTAACACCTCTTGACTTTCAAGTGAAAAAATAGTCTCTCCTTGGTTTAAGCCACTGTTACTAGGAGTTTTCTAGCACTCACACCAAACCTCATCATGATGATCCGAGAAAATTCTTGTGTCTGCATATCTGAGCCATGCTTTCCAGCCAATTTTATCAGTAATAAAGCTGATATTTTGATTTCTGTCAGTCTGACTCCTGCATCTTATTTTTCAAATAAGATCTTGCTTGTTATAAAGTATGGATCAAGGAAAAAGCATGATAATTATCACCTGCAAAAACACTAATAATAACAATGGTGAAAAATTTAACCATGAGAATGACTTCCATGTCATAACCAAAAGTCTTCAAAGGAAACACATTGTAAAATTTTCACTATTTACTTGGCTGTACTTTAAAGCTTGTGAAGTTATGCTTCAAAACTTCAAACAGCCTCATTTCTTCATGTATTAATAACACAAAAATAAACTTGTCAACACCACAAAAGGAGATGTGAATTCTGTAATCCCATTTAAACTTATAGAGTGGCAAATATCTCTACCTTAAAGCAAGGATTTTGCAAAAAATATAGTTATTATAGAGGTTTACTCTTCATTTTGAAAGCTAAAATAATTATTTGGGCGTCCGTAGTATTATTTAATAAATAATTTAATTTCTTCTCTGGTACATTTAAACCCTACCACTAGGAGGCCCTGCACTTTAGAAGTTATAGGGATCCATATTATATATAATATTCTATTCCTATATGATATAAGTGTGTTAGTGGTACACTTTAAATGAGTGAAATGGATGGTATGTGAATCATATCTCAATAAAGCTGTTTTTTTTAAAAAGTATGTTAAGGTTTACATATTCATGTAATATTATCAGGATCGGTTCCTTATAAGTGAAAGATACTAGAGTGCACATAAAATGCCCCAAACTACAAATGTGTGATGTCAAAATTTTCCTCCAAACTAATCATTTCTCCCTGCCAACTTTCCTCTGTTATTTTGATTTCTTTGAAGCAGCACTGTTTTTTGTGCAACAGCTTGTATCCCTCACTCCAAAGTGGCCTTTCTCCTCCTCACAAGCTCTTCTAATAACTGACCCACTTCAGAAGCAATAAGGAAATGGTCAGAAGGAAAATGATTAGCTCACTGTTTGATTCTGCAGATAATCTTTCCTACTTCTTTTCACCCTTTGTCTATTGAATATCAGATATATTCACAGAGGACAATCTTCCATTAGAGACATGACACCACCAGCAGTCTCCATCTTGGTGCCTCTGCCAGAGACAGAACTGACTAAATACAGACCCTTGGAATTTTTTGTCCTCATGCACTAGTTTATTCTCAAGTAGCACATACTCCTGAAAATCAGATTCCTAAGATAAGTCAAAGAATCTTTATTCCAAGTCTTTTCTGAGCACTAAGTTAACTGCATTTGCTTTTTTGCTGTATGCTTAAGAATGTTGACACTTCTACTTTTGAGATACTTTTGAGCGAAAACATTAAAAAATATATTTGTGCTTGACTATCATATAGGTGGAAAGGGTGTGATACCTTTCCTCACCCCTCACAGGGGTCATTGCTGACACTCCTGTAATGAAAGACAGGTTAACAAAAGAAAAGCATAGCAAATGTATTTTAATTGAAGTTTTAGGTGACATGGGAGCCTTCAGAATGAAGACCCAAAGATACAGGGAAAACTACCCATTTTTATGCCTAGGTTTGATGAAGCATGGACATCCATGTAGAAATATGATTGGACAAAAACGGTATGATCTAATGCTAATAGACTGCGTGGAGACACCCAGCAGGCCTGTCTATTCAGATTCTTCTTGGGCTCTCTGTTGTAGCACTTTTTCTTCCCGGGTATGGGTCAGGACCCTCTGGAATGAGGGTCTTATGACCTACTGTCAGACAAGAGTAGGTCAGAGAATTTCTTTATGGCCAGCTCCTACACAGAAAAAGGGATGGGGTTAGAGTAATAATTATAGTTTTTATGGCTGGCTTTGGGGAAAAGGGATTCTAGTTTCTATGATCCATCTTGGGGAAGAGGAATGCTGGTTTCTATGACTCTGTTCAAGAGAGAATGAGGGGTTAGAAATTTTGCTTCTGAGGCCTTCCAGTATCCTTTCATTCAAAATACTCAGCACGCCAAAGTGCCATACTTTGGAGTATCATTTTCTGAGCCTCAACTCTATTATCCTATGATAAAATAATATTAAAAACTTTATAATTATCAATTATAAGATTAAAATTTTAAAAGATGGCATGTATCTTCATGGAATTGAAACATACATAAAATTGACTTTGAAATAAATTCTACAGACTTTATTAAAAATGTGGAAATACGTACCTTGGAAAACATTTTGGCCCAAGAATAATAAAGATAACACTTGGAGAACAAAGCTTTTTGTTGCTTTGCGTTGCTTTACCCCCCACGGATTTGTCACCCCATTTCCCCTGGGTGACGGAGATGCAAAGGATTACTCAAAGCCCATCTCTACTGAGCAGTGAGAGGCCCTAAAGTGGTTAATCTCCCACCGGAACCCTCAAGCAAGAGGCATCCCTTCCTTGGGAAATTAATGCCAAATTGGGGTTCTCTTCCTGCATTTATTTTCCAGACCAGGAAGTTACAGGAAGAGACATAGGTGGGGTTATAGTTTAACAGTATAGGCTGGTAACTCTCAGTTGAAACAAGCCAGATGACATTCCAGTAGACAATTGAGTGGTCTTATCAACACAAGCTTGATCTTAGCAAACATTCCTTCTTAACAGAAGTTCTGAGTATCTTTACATAACAATCAGTAACTAGTCTGTCTGAGCCAGCAACCTGCTGTGCCACAATTCTTATCTTGCAACAAAGACTTATAGCCTGAGGAAAATTTCCTGTCCTTGCAAGGTCAATATTTCAAACTGCAAGGCTTTGGAAAACCAGGCCTTGTGAAGTACATATGCTTTATAGCATATTCCACAGCTTTTCTTTTTAAAAAAATTTTTAATTTTTTCAAATTACTAATAATAAAATATCAGTGGCTGGTAGATGTTTTTCTCGGCTGAATGGAAATTTCTGTCTTAATTTAAATGAATATTCAATGATTATCTCTCTCTCCCTCTTATCCTCAATATTATGGCCAAATACTGGTTTGCTCTGAAGCACAGGGCAGGAATGGGTTCAGGAAATGCAGAGGAGACCAACCCGCATAGAACAGGATTTTATCTTAAACTCAGGAAGTTCTCATTAAAAAAAAAAAATCTCCAAAAGTGTTTCATTCCCTTGAGTGTTCAAATAGTGAGTTTTCTTTGTGTAGCCTATTCCTAATTATAGCTCAGCCAACTGTCCAGTGTGTTACCACTGAGCAAGTCACTAAAGCTCTTTGAGTCTCAGTTTTCTTTGTTGAGAGATCAAATGAGTAAACACATTTAAAGGGTTTAGAACGATGTCTGAGCATGCAGTAAGTACTCAACGAATATTACCTGTTATTAGTCTCCAGAACTATCTCTAGGATGTGGCCTAACTTCTCTTCTCATTTCTATCAGGTGTAATTAGGACATAATATCTTTCAATGGCAGATTTAAAAGGGGAAAAATAGAGTCACAAGAGGCAACCTCATGGATTAGAGCTGAGCAAGAGAGGTCCCTGCCCTGAGTCCCGCATTTTAGAGTGCTGAGGGTTACACACACACACACACACACACACACACACACACACACACACAGAAGATGTGGATACCAAAACCAGGCAAAGACATTACAAGAAAAGAAAATGAATTCCAATATCCCTTTTGAATATAGATGCAAAAAATCTTCACAAAATGCTAGCAAATCAAATCCAGCAACATATAGAAAGGGTTATGGACTATGATCAAGTGGGATTTATCCCAGGAAAGCAAGGTTGGTTTAACATACAAAACTCAATAAGTGCAATATATCATGTCAATAGAAGAAAGCACAAAAATGACACAATCATCTCAACAGACACAGAAAAAGCATTTACTGTGTCCAAAATTCATTACTCTTTCATGATTAAAACACTGAACAAACTAGAAGTAGGTGAGAACAGGTTGAAGACAACCTGAGAAAGGATATCTATGAAAACTCACAGCTAACATACTTAATGGTGACAGACTGAAAGCTCATTTCCGAAGATCTGGAATAAGACAAGGATGTCTATGTTCACCTCTTCTATTCAACATTGTAGTATGGATTCTAGCCAGGACAATTAGCCAGTTAAGAATTTTAAACTCAAAAATAAGAAAAACAACTCAATTATGATCTGACCAGGCACCTCACCAAGGATACACAGATGGGAAATAAACATGAAAAGGTGCTCAACATCATTTTTCTTTAGGGAATTGAAATTTAAAACAAGTTACCACTTTGCACCCACTAAGATGGTGAAAATCCAAAACACTGCAAATACCAAAAGCTGGCAAGGATGTGGAGGAAAAGGGACTCCCCTTCATTGTTCACAGGAGTGCAAAATGGTACAGCCTTTTTAAAAAAGATTGGCACTTTCTTAAAAGGCTAAACATAGTCTTATCATTGATCTAGCAATCATGCTCCTAGGTATTTATCTAACTGATTTGAAAAATTATGCTTTCAAAACCAGAAACAAATGTTTATAGCAGCTTTATTCATAATTGTCTTTAAAAAAATAAAAAATACTTGAAGCAACCAGCATTTCTTCAATAAGTGAGTGGGTACACAAACTGGTACATCCATACAATGGAATATTATTCACTGATATAATGAAATGAGCTGTCCAGCCATAAAAAGACATGGATGAATCTTAAATGCATACCACTAAGTGAAAGAAGCAAGTCTGAAAAAGCTATATACTGTGTGATTCCAACTACATAACAATGGAAAAGGCAAAGCTATAGACAGTAAAAAGATCAGTGGTGGCTGCCAGGGCTTTGGTGGGTGGGGTAGGGATGAGTAGGTGAAGCACAGGAGATTTTTAGGTCAATGAACAATTCTGTATGATATTGCAATGGTGGATACATGACATTATACATTTGCCAAAATCCATAGAACTTTACTGAACAGAGGTTCAAAATTTATGTAGGTAAATTTTTTTTAAAAAATTGTTTAGGAGGTCGGGATCACAGAAAGGAATGCAGACAGTGACAAAATTACTGCAAATGTGTGAAACAAACTCTCTGAAGGAAGTTGGGGGGAAAGATGCTGACCTAACTAACTTTGGAAATGAGTGAAGTCAGTGAGATAAAGGCAAAATGAACTGCACGTAAGCAATGTACTTTGGTTGATACAAGTTGTTTCCCATGGAGATACAAGTTAATTCTGATATTGTTATACATGTATTCTGGAATTAAATACATAAATAGATGGTAAATGGTAGGTTTCTCACTGTTGGATTGGGAATTTACTGATAAGTTAGGGAAGGTGGCTAGGATAATCCATGTGGTAATGGAAAGTTCAGTATGAAGTCAGGTTTACTTTAATATAGATACAAAGGTTTACATATAAAGATATTTATAGGTTTGTGTATATATACCAGTTAGTATACATTATATTTCCTTCTTATCAGCTCAGAGGGCCTGGAAGCAAAGACACCCAGTAGCAATGAGCGCACTTAGCACCGAGATCTTGGTTTTTAATACCATTCTCCAATAAAGAAACCAAGGCTCCTTGGAGAGATGAGTAACTCTGGAACTGGGGCAGGAAATTAACAGAGACTGGAGTATCTTGCAGTGCCAGGAGGTTAAGGAAAGGCTAAAAACAACCACCACCACCATACCACCTACATTGATGGGGGTTTGCCAGAGGTATATAAGAACCAACTGTAGGAGCTTCCCAATAGCCAAATCTGGAATAATTTGAGCAACAAAATAAAGTAGTATTGAATTATAATCCAAAGTATAAAATAAATGTTATGAGTCCATACCATTATAAATAAATGATTGATACATAAATAAATAGGGGAGAAGAGGCAAATCCGCCTTGCAGATGAATTCCAAATGACTTATGTAGATATTCCTCCCTCAAGGAGAGGGCACATAAATACCCATTTCTTAAATATGGGCTGTACATGATGACTTATTTCCAAAGAGTACAGTATGGAATGGTTGGGGTAAGAAGGGGTGAAAGTGCAGTGGAGTAGAGTAACTCTACAGTGGGGAAACCTGACAAATTACTTCAGCCAGGTGGTGATCAAGGTCCACATGAACAGTAATAAATCATGTTGGTAGTATATATCCTTGATATGATGTGATAAAAATGGCACTGTGCCTCTGTGGTCTTCCTCCCCAAAATCTATAACCCCAGTCCAATCATGAGGGAAAAAAATCAGATAAATTCAAATAGAGGGGCATCCTACCAAATACTTGACCATTAAAATACTTGATCCTTAAAGTCCCCCTACCCCCTTCTCATTCTATGATCTAGTCCATCTGGGTAGCTCTCCTGTTCATAACCAGGCCTTAGGATAAGTTTTGCTCATGTTGCTTTCCTCTCTTGGGACACCTCCCATCTCCAATCCTTCACTGCTTGTTAACTTCTATCCCATCCCTCTTGAGAGCATCAACTTGAAAGAAAGTGAGCCGAGATGCCAGGTACTATTCAAGCTTTATTAAAGAAAGAAATCTGCTGGGCCGTGCTCAAAATGAAGGAAAGCCCGAGGCTGCCCTGAAAATGGTGGACAGCCCCAACAATGGGTTTGCGAGAGTTTATATTAGCCTTTGGGCATGAAATGTACAGAGGGATGGACCATTAGGTTGATGTAACTGGGTGGAGAACTGCGCTGATGCAAAAGACGGAAAGCTGTTTCTAAGTCAGGAGGCTTCTCCTAAAGGGAAGCGGGGAGGGGCTTGGTGCTGGAGTGGAAGACGAGGCCTGCAGCTATTTCGTGCTGGTGCTTACTGTGTGCACAATGGCTCCGGCCACGTCCAAAATCCATCACAACTCAAATCCCATTTCCTCTGTAAAGTACTGTGATTGGGATCCCTAGACTCTGAGAGGAAGACTGGAGCACAGGAAGATTATTAGGGGGTGCTGCTAGGATTAACACCTGTGGAATGGAAGGAAAGGAAGCAAACTGGGCAAAGGAGAAGATGGGCTGTGATGAAATCTCAACAAAGACCCCAGTCAACCCACAAGGAGCCCTGAAGCTGAGGTGGCCCTTCAGGGTTGCTCCACGTTGTAGCCGGAGATGGGGTCTTTATACTCCTGCATCAACCAGTCATTGGATGTAGACTGCCCCTGGAAAGAGGACACAGTCTTGGGTTGGAGGGCTGATCGCACTCTACACAATTAGAGGAATAAATCTTCCAGTCCTTCAGGGGGATCTGGGCAGGGCACACCACATCCACACCACCAATGTTATCAAATTTTAGCACCCATTCAAATCACCCAGAAAGCTTGTTAAAACACAGATTGCTTGACCCCAACCCCAGAGTTTCTGATTTAGTAGATCTGGGGTGGGGCCTGAGAATGTGCATTTCTAACAAGTTTCCAGGTGACACAGCTACTGCTGAGCCAGGGACCACTTAGAGAACCACTACACTACACATTATAACCACATAAAACCTCAACCCACTTAATTTCTGACTATTCACATTGCGCTACCACTTGCTGTCTTGTGCTGTGTTATTTGAAGTTATCGTCTTTTTCTGAGTCACATCCTTTTGAGAATGCAGATCTCCCCAACCATGTTGTGGTTAATGTGCTTCATGAAAGTAAATGGAAAGCCAGTGATGGAATCTGAGCAGAGTAGGGGACATGGTCATATTCATAAATTTCAAAAAGATTACTCTGGCAGTAGTAAGGAAAACTGACTTGTGTTGGCGAGCAGAGGGCAGTTGCCAGATAGGATTCAGGTGGATCAGTTAAGAGACTGTTTATAGTAGTCCGGGGGAGAGTTAATAAATAGCAGCCTTGACTAGTGAAGATGGAGAAAAACAGAGATTCAAGGGGTACTTAGGAGGTTGTCATGACAGGACCCAGAAATGGACTAGATGTGGGAGATGAGAGATGATGCGAGGTCAAGAACAATGCTGCACTTTCTGTGTATGCGAATGGATGTATTGAGGAGATGCCATTTCCTGACTGAAAGAGAAACAGCTTATAGGACATGAGGCTCTCAGATACAGAGCTTTTACAGATGGTTTGAGTTTTTTATTCCCCAAAATATCAAGTTGCAAATGCCTTTAACAAAATAACTTAATTGCTTCCATTTTCTTCCTTTTATCTTCTTCCCCTCAAACACTGATTTTTTGGTTTTTTGTTTTTTTTTTTTCAAAATATTCGTAATGTAAGGAGATGTATGTGCTGTAGCTTTTGCCTTCAGGGAACGCTTCTTTAAATATTTGACCATCAAAACATAATTTAAAATCTCATTAGAGAACATCTTATTCTAAACTGACTGTACCCCTCAACCCCCAAAATGACAACATCATGCAGGCTTGCATTATTGCCAGAAAATACACCAGCATCTTGCCAAATTTGTTCTCCCCAGACATGAGCTCTGGCCATTATGATGATAACATTAAAAAGGATAAAAATAGGAGAGATGACAAAGTAGAATATGATCAAATGGTGTAGACATTGTGATTCAATTCAAGCATGCCTCCTACTGTGAAGCAGTGGTACTTAGAATAATGATATCCCTGGAAGATTTAGGGCATTTTTGTTTCTTAAAAGAAATTTAGAATGCTAGGCTTCATCTTGTAAGATTTGGGATTCTTTCTCTAGTTCGGCTGTGAGTAAATATTATAGCTTTTCTTTATTTTTTAATCTGCCAAATGGACATAGAGTGTTTTGTTTTCAGAATACAATGAGATAACAATAGGTTTTTTTAAATTTCAGAATCTTAGGAGACTTATAAGGCTACAAGCAAAGGAGACTTTTTGGCACCTGTCATTTCGTTTAATGTATGATGAGCATTAATTAGTCATTTGCTAATGGACAAAGATCAAATGGATTCATTCACCATTTTAAAAAATTTTAGTTTTTTTCTATTTAAAGAATTGTTTCTTTACCAGTACACCTATACTTTTGTGGCTGGTTATATTCCTTGCATCCCTCCCCTGGACACTGTCACAAAACATCAAAGTTGGTAACAAATGCCATTTGTACTAAAAAGAAATTCATTTGGAATACTCCAATTCCAATTTCAGCTTATTTATTAATAGTGCCACTCTAAGGACAATACACAGCAATAAGTAATAGTGTATTACTCATCACAAAGCCAGTTTGATTATAAGAGTCTTACAGAAATTATGGGACATAAAAGTTCCAAAGCTCCAAGTTCATATTGAAAAACCCACAGGTTCTAACAAAGAAAGCACGTGCCAAGCGTAAACTAAAGGCCACCCAGCAGGCTGACTTTAGGTCCTCGGTTCCAACAAATGTCAAAAGCTCAGATCATTTAGCCAACATTTATTAAGTACTCACTACATACCAGCCATTGTTGAGGTGCTTCAAAGCTATAATAAAGCTTTTGTTACCGACAGGTCAGGCTCCGCTTGCCCTCTCGCCTTAAACAAATGACCTGAAAGTCCAAAAGTTGATGCAAGGATTGGAAAGTTTATTCAGATTACCGGTACTCAACTAAATGTCTAACCAAGCAAACAAAGAGAAAAGAGGAGCAGTGGGGTCCAGTTTATACTAGTCCTAAACAGCGGGGCCAACCTATTCCATTAACAGTAATTGATAAAAGCAGTTCTCCCCACTGTTTTCAGCATAAAGAAGAAAAGTATCGACTAGATTTAAATCAGAAAAACAAAGCATAGCCAGGAGCCCTCCAGGGTGCACCTATACAGACGTGGATACACTCCAACAAAACAGAAGAGGGCTCAGAAAATCAGAAAAAGGTAAAGAGAATAAAGCATTGCCTTGTCAGAAGTTAGTCCAGAGACTCCAGGAGAGACTTAGCAGCAGCAGAGACATGGGAGCTAAAGAGTCCCAGTGGCCACTTGCCTCTTGCAGCTAGAATCCTTTTTGGTTCCCAAAGCTTTCCAATTTTTTTGCCAATGATTAAATTAGGCTCTCGGATTTCAAAGTTATAGAAATAAACAATGTACCCCAATACCAAAGCAAGCAACACTTTATTAAAAGAGGAGATAGACTTATGCATAAGGGGGGTAGCGACAGTAAAGCTAGTCCCCTGAGGGGAGCTGTTCAGGGTCTTTTATAGGGAAAGGAGTTAAGGGGTACAGGCCAGCATCACTGGAGGTGGTCTGTTCTGTTCTTCCTGGTTGCGTCATGGGCACATGCTCAGTAGGCAGTGGTGTTCATCATTGTCACCCCAGGAGGGTCATTGTAGCAGTCACCTTGATGCATTGTGCACAAGTGGGAATTCCTAAAGGGGTCTTAAGGTTAATCTGTAATTTTTACAATTATAGTAAACAAGCCTTGGGGAGGGGTTTTGTAACATAGTAAATATCTGTTTCCTCTCTTATCTCAGTCTATTTTGTCAGGGAAGCCCATGGGTAATTATTTGCCCTGAGGGGTCTCATAACTGAGGAGTGGAAAAGTAACAAAGTGTCCTCTGCAGGGAAAATGGAGTCAGTTTGGTTCACAGACCTAGCCTTACTCTGTTTCCCTTTCAGTTGTTGTTGCTTTGCCCCCCACGGATTTGTCACCCCACTTCCCCTGGGTAACGGAGATGCAAAGGATTACTCAAAGCCCATCTCTTCTGAGCAGTGAGAGACCCCGAAGTGGTTAATCTCCCACTGGAACCCTCAAGCAAGAGGTATCCCTTCCTTGGGAAATTAACCCCAAATTGGGGTTCTCTTCCTGAATTTATTTTCCAGACCAGGAAGTTACAGGAAGAGGACATAGGTGGGATTATAGTTTAACAATATAGGCTGGTAACTTTCAGTGAAACAAGTCAGATGACATTCCATTAGACCATTAAGTGATCTTACAGCAATTTCTCAGTATCTTTACATAACAATCAGTAACTAGTCTATCTTTGAGCCAGCAACCTTGCTGTGTTAGAATTCTTTATCTTACACCAGAGACTTATAGCCTGAGGAAAATTTCCTTTCCTGGGCAAGGTCAATATTTGAAACTGCAAGGCTTTGGAAAACCAGGCCCTGTGAAGTACATTTACTTTAAGAATCCTCTACATCTCCCCCCATTCTATTTATTTAAAAGAAAAAGCAAAGGCTATAGATCAGGTTGGCAAAATTAAAACAAAAAGCATTTTGTTAAAGCAAAGTTAGTATCATTTAGCATGGCAAGTCCTTTTAATTTACTTCAGATGAGGACTGATGATGTCATCGTCTCAGGGTGGCTGCAGAAGCATCATTGCAGGTGCTGTGAATTGGGTGTAATTACCAATTGTTGAAACTCTGGAAAGGGATTCTGCTCCACATAATAGTTGATTCTGAGTCCAGAGAGTTTGTTATTATTAGTTCACCTGTCAAGGACATTACTGCTTGAAGAGATGGGCTTTGAGTAATCCTTTGCATCTCCGTCACCCAAGGGAAGTGGGGTGACAAATCCGTGGGGGCAAAGCAACAAGTTGTTGCTGTTGTTAAAGTTTCCATAAAGTAAAAGCCACTGCTTAGTTTTATGTGGATGTTTCACCATTGGGCTTACTTCAGACCCTGACCCCAGTCACAGACTTCCAGGGTGGAAGAATCCTTAAAGAATGTGAAGAGGGGGCTACAACAGGTCTATGCCAAGGGAGGTGCCCACATTTTTTTAGGCTTGCCTTGCTCCCAACTGGTTTTCTGTTATTCCAGAAGCAAATCAAGAAATAGAGCCTAACACAGAAGCACACCCCACCCATGTTCCACTGCAGGGCCACCCTGTGGACACACTAGTGACTCCCAGGAGCAAATCTCCTAAAGTCTCCAGGCAGAATTTTCCTGACACCCCTCCTCTGCTTCTTTGACCTCCAGGAGAGCTCAATATAATTGAAGCCCTCATTTTACAGATAATGCAACTAAAGCTCCCAAGGGATAAGAGAGTTCCCACAGCTCAGGGGTATGAATGTGTACTTAAAAGATATATAATCCCGGGCCTCATTTTAGTCCTATTAATTCAGTCTTCTGGAGAGAGGGCTCAGGAATGTGCTTTTTCTCCCCCTTTGGTGGCTAGCTGGTACAGAGATTGAACCCCAGATTTTGGTGTTATCAGCACCATGCTCTAATCAGCTGAGCTAACCAGCCAGCCCAGGAAAGTGCATTTTGAACAATCTCCCCCAAGTACTTCTAACACAACCAGCCATGCCTGGTCCAGGAACCAGCTCTGAGGACCACCAGATAGAGTCAGGAGATGGGGCTGATGAGACTAGAAAACACCGTAAGGTCCCTGACCTTCAGACTATGATTTTTTAACTTTCAGAAGTATCCCCAACCAAGCCATATGTAGGAAAGGTCAGAATTATTAACTCAGTGTGGAGCTCCAGATCACCAAACCACAGGGAGAAAAATAACATGGTAATTACAGGCAGTTAAAAGGTCGCTGTAGATTGTGGGCAGGGAGGGGAGTGGAAACAATTTACACCTAAAGACTGATTTCATTAGCACTGAATCATTGATGCAGACTGGAGTCATAAGCAACCAATTGGACCAATTAGCACACCCAGGGTTGTATGAGTATTTCAGCCACAGAAAGAAGGGAGTGCTCTAGCTCTAAGGCTAGATAAAGACCTCAGTTTGATTTCATTTGTCTCCCTTGACAACTATACCTGAACCCTACAGAAGAATTTCCCCTATGCTGAGCTACCTTAGCTGTTCTCAGATTCATTTTAGGATAAGGAACCATTGAAATGCTGCAGATTCACTGTGTGTGGGAATGTAAATTGGTTTGGTCTTTTTGGAGGGCTGTCAATCTCCATCACAATTTTAAATAATCATATGCTTTGATACAGCAGTTAGACTCCTGGGAATTCATTCTACAGAAATATCTGCACAAACTGGCAAAGATATGAATAGGTACAAATAGGTTTATTGGTGCATTTTTTACAGTGAAAACTGTAAATAACCCAAATATTCATCAATAGGAAAATGCTTAAATAAATTCAGCTATTTTAAAAAGCTAGAACTAGATAATACTTTCATGAGGGGCACAAAATATATTAAATAAACAGTATGTATAGTATGACTCTATTTTGTTTTATAAAAACCATATATAACAACAATAACAAAAAACCACATATAAGTTGAATATATATGATTTCTGTGTGTCTATATCGGTATATGTTTTTATATTATCTGTATTCGATATGTATCAATACACACGTTTTATATATCTTTGTAAAAGCATAGAAAAAGATAGATTAACTACTAATAGTAGTTACTTACTGGCATAGATTTGGGAGATTCACAGAATGAGGGGCTTCTTTTTTTTTGAGTTTCTAGTTTTACCCTATGTATTTTATTGCTGTGATAACAATAATAAGGATTTCCCTAAACCAGGTGGATAGTTAGAAATAAGATAATTCTTAATAAAGGCAGTAGAAGCTGAGAAAGTAATCAGAGTAAAAGGATGAGAAATCTTCCAGCGCTCTCTTCCTCTCTGCAGTTCAGAACGGTTGTTTTACTTATGGAATACATGTTTGTGCCTCCTCCCTTTTCACCCTCTCCTCTAGCCCTCCCAAATCCACAGTACCCCTAAATAAAAGGTTCTCCAACTGTAGAGCTCATTTGTACAAAAAAAGCTACAAAAAGAAAAACCCCAAAAGCAGTCACCAAAACACAAGCAACCCAATCTGGCCACTAGAGGGGGAACATTCCATATAAACTACTTGAAGCTGCCACTTCACAGAAACACATTCCCACAAGGTTGGCTCCAGAAGAGACCGTTCAAAGCGAAAAGCCCACAAACGATAATCAATGATTCAGTCTTTGGCTTGCCTAACACATCCTGAAGCAAAGCATTGTGAATGTGGTTCCCATATTAGTGAGGTTCCCCCTCACCACCACCAAACTGAATATTTACAAATGTTCTGGAACAGAAGCAAATGTTGAGTTGGAAACTGCTCTGAAACTGCGTCTTAAGAAACAATGCCCAGTTTTGAGCCCAGCAGCAGAATTAGAAGTAGCGACTGAGAAACTGTAGCCTCATTCCACAAAGACCGGGGGATTTAATCTTATTGGGAAGGCCTCCCATACACTTTCTCAGGCCGCTGTTGAATGAGCACGATGCAGCCCACTTTTCCTTCCGCTCTCCAAACACTGATCCTCTTCGTATTTATCAGCTGCATTCTTTTCAAGTGCCTAAGCCTGGTACAAATGGGCTGATAATGAACCTTTTGATCTTCATTATTTCCAGCAGATGAGTGTTTCCTATATACCCAGCCTTCTCCCACCCCACCCCTAAAAGCTCCACTTATTTAGTGTAACAATCCTTTTGTGAAAAGAAGTGGCACATTCTGAGAAACAAAAAAAGATGTGACAAAAACAGACCTTTAGAAAATGTGCAGTCTTAACCTTGGAAGTCCATTACATATTGAGCATAATTACTGCAATGTGACTAGCACAGACCTTCCAAGTTTGAAGTGGACTTAAAGCAGGTCAAAGGTTTGCACGCAGATACTCTATACTATTTTAACCTTTCTGCCTCGATTCCACCTTTTTTTTTAGAAGTACTTCCACTTAATTTGAAGAACAAATAAGGTTAGTAATTTGCCCAAAGTCACAAATCTAGTAAAGTGGTAGCACAAGAATTTAAGCCTAGACAGTCTGGCTCCAGAGCCCATGTTCTTAACCACTAATCCCTTCCACCTTCTCGGTCTTTGCCTTTTTTCTCTTTGAGGCTCTCTCTTGCCCCAGTGACCTCCCCGCTTCAACCAACCCCTCCGTACCCCAAACACAATAAAACTGTGGGTTCAATAATACAGTGAGGAGAATAGAAATCATAGAAATGGTGTGAGTCCTGGTTCTGCCTCATTCAGCCTTGTCATCTGGGACACCACTGCGGCAAACACTCAGAATCCTAGTTTCCTGACCAAAAATAACCAGTTCTTCCCAAGACTGCTCAGCAGATTAAATTAAATCACATATGTAAAGCATCCAGCACAGTGCCTGGCACCTAAGAGGTACCTGAAACTGTTGGCTGGAGGGCAAGCCAGTCAAGAGAAGAGGTATAGCAATCATATGTACAGCACAATGAAGACAGTCCACCAGGAGAACGTGAGCCATTTCAGAAAGTAACACTGACCTTTCTTGCCGGCTTTATAATACAGCCACCATTTGAGGGGAAGAGGGTTGCTGATATTCAGGATTCCACTGCAATGTCACCATGTCGTTGTGAGTGGAGGCTACAATAATTGGGGAATCTTACATGACATGTACCTAATACTTGTAAAGCTCTTTTTGGGAGTCCTTCCATATCAAAGTGATTGTTTAGGGCAATCCATGCACAGGATCATCTTTTAGAAGATTTGGGTCCATGTTCACTGTCTCTGTAAAAAACCTGACAACCTACAGCAAAGGCGTCTCTTTGTGCTGCTCTCCAGTTCCTCTTTCTGACCCTTCGGGGGTGATCGGCTTCACCTAAATTTTTAGTAGGTCTTCTTAGGACCAGAGAAATTTTTGGTAGGTCTTCTTAGGACCACCTCTGCATTTAATAGGTCTCCCAAAATGAACAGGAAGGAAGTACTTCTTAACAGTGAGTTTAACTTGCTCTTATGGTCCTTTAAACCTAATTCTTCTTGACCGTCATCAGAAGAGACGGAGAAGGGCTGGTCATTTTCTCCCAAGACAGATCAGTCACTCTGAGACTGTACTTTTCTCCTAGATCAGCAGCTCTCAAAGTTTTTGGTCTCAGGATCCCTTTACACTCCTAGAAATGACTGAGGACCCCAAAGAGCCTTTGTAATGTTGATTATATCTAGAGACATTTCACATAATAAAAATAAAGACTGGAAAATTTTTAAAACATAAAAATATACAGGCTTACAGTCTATGAGCCATCAGACTACATATCATGTGGTCTCTGGAAAATTTCACTGTACACTCAGGAGATAGTAAGAATAAAAAAGGCAAGTAACATTTTAATATTATTATGAAAATAGTGTTGACTCACAGACCCCCTGAAAGGGGGCTAGAGATCCCCTAGGATTTCTAGACCACACTTCAAGAACTGCTGAGCTAGATAAAAACTACGATGCCAACCCCTTTGTGTCCTGACTGCCAAACCCTATTCTCCTTTGGACATCATCTAGATTTTTAAGTCTAGTAATTTATGAAGTTAAAATCTAGATCCTGGACCAATAATCTCAGAGAAAGATTAAATGAGGAGGAAGAATTTAAATAACTAGGCGGAACAACCTAAACAACTATTCTCGGAAAGCAAAATGCAAATTAGCACTGAAAACACTACAGAAAACATTTAACAGGCTGATTAGCATTTTATGGGCCAAGAAACTGCCCTCCCTTTTTTTTTGTTTTTTTAACTTATTGTTATGCCCACAAATGACCTTTTCATTGGTATTAAACCTTTCAGAGGTTCTCTGTGAAGTGGATTCAAGAGGAAAAATGCAGAATTACACAATATACATAGCAATAACCAGATCTAATTATCCCTTTAATAAGAACTTTGAGGGACAGATGGACCATGTAGTAAAGGGTATTTCCAAATTCAAAGTACTAACAGAGGTTTGGGGGTCAATCATTCTAGTTCTTGTTTGTCTTGTTTGACATGGGGTCAAGTTTATACTTTTATATGCAGTCTCTCTTCTTTCTTACTCTTAGTCCATTTTGTTCTCTGCCCTCAGCTGTAACCCCATGGCTGTCCAGGACCACCTCGTAGTAGCTTCCTGCTCCTCTGCTTTTAATAATCATATTCATAGTAGAAACAAGTACCTCGTAAGCAATTACCAAGTACTCTGTACTGTACATTTTTTGCATTATCTCCTATCTCCTCACAACCTCAAGAGATATTATTATCAACCCCATTTTCCCTTAGAGGACTTTACCTGCCTCAAAGTGACACAGTTAAGTAGGTGGTGGTGCAGGGATATGATCCCAAACAATCTTCTTCCAAGCTCTCTTCACATGATGCTAAACTGCTTTTTAAAGACAACTGAAGAGATGAAAGGGGCATCCTTCCTATGTCATTCAAAGGAAAATAAATAAATCTTTGTCAAGTTTGTCCCGAGCAGAGAAAAATTGTGGACTTTGGAAAAGCAACCAACAAGGGCCCTTTCCCACAGGAACCAGAATAAATGTAGGTGAACCTTTCATCTGGCCACCTGACAGGGAAAATCTTATCTCTCTTCCCCCGATAGTCTGTTCGCTGGTTTCACTTTTCCCCTAAGGGTTGATTCAGAGCTTCTAAGTTACCCCATTGAAGTGCCAAACTGACATATTGGGAAAGAGTTGCTCTAATCAGTCTTCCATTTCCTTCAGCAAAGAAAACAAGTTTGTCAAACATGGCCCAGACCCAGGGGCAGGAGAGCAATCCTATCTGACCTTCAATTATTCTGAAATGGAATCGCCTTCTTGCCTGACAACTGTGACTGATTCCAAAGGCCCAGCCAGCCTTCTCATAATGATGCCTTTGGAGTCAATTACCATTTGGGGGCAGATTCGAATCTGATCTGAAGCTGAAAAATTCCACCCCTTGAACTTGCTAATCCCTTGAACTTTCCAATCCTAAATAGGGCAAGTTTCAGAAGAGAACATTTCTCATTTTAGCCTACCTGAATATTGTCTGTAATGATTTTGCTCAATCAAAAAATTAATTAAACTCCTGCTCTAATGGTCTAACAAGCGTCAGAGGAAGTAAGAGTTCTGGCCAGCTGCCAAGTCTCCATCTGAGTCTCTTGGAGTTAATAATTTCTCTGGTGTTGTAAGCATTTGAAACAACAAATGCCAGCTTTCAGTAACAGCGCAATTGATTCTGGCAAACCTATAAAAACAAGGCTTGTTCTGGGGTAGTTTGTATTACACAGAATTCAGTTTTAATAAATAAAATGAAAACAGAGGTCAAGAACCTGACATTCCTGCTATTAATATTAATCTGTAGACTTAGTAATAAGTGCTAACATTAATAAGAATGGGCTGTCAATGGCTCTGCTGAGATTACCTGTGGCCATTACGTGATTGTAGGTGAGATTGGGTGGGGATAGAGGACAGAAGTCTCATAAGGCATTTCTAGGTAAGATGAGGTCCCTGGGCAAGCCACTGCCCTTGCTCACGCTTGTACATTTCTTACCTGTACATTACTTACTGGATTAGTCATTCTCCAGATATAAATACATGAGATTTTGTGCTCCACAAAATGAATCAACGCTTCATAATCTAGGTTGTAAACTGGCACCCAACAGGCTGAAGCTGGCTGCAGAAACGATTTATTGAGTCTTCACAATGTTTCTTTTTTTAACATCTGAATTAGTTATCAACATTAAAAACTCAGAAGACTTCACACACAATGCAAATATCCAGCTGCTCCTGGAAGCTGGACGATCGAACAACTTTGGGCTGGCATTTCCACATGGCAGCCAGCAGTGAGAGTGCAAGAGTGGCAGCCCCTCTGGAATGGGCATTACTCATCCCAGCACGCTTCACCTACTGCCACTTCTTGCCTGGCTCTGCCCCTGCTTGTTTCCTCCTGATAGTCAGACTGCAGGAAAACTCCTTTAGGAGAAATATTGCTAATGGTAAGGGTAATATTTGTTGAAAGGAAGGAGAGAGAGAGAAAAACACATGCAAAACATCATTTAAAAAAGAAAAATGAAATCCCACACTAGTCCCTTGTATAAAATTCCAAAAGTTTCAGAATAGAAAGCACCATGTACGGTGTTTTTTTCGAAATATTACTTGTGCTAACTATGGATTTCACTACACACAAAAAATCTATTTGCAGCTTGAAAAGTGTGGATAAAAACATGGTCTATTAATATTTAGTTTTTTGTGTAATGAAAAAAGCATGATCTATTTTGAAAAGGTGATTAGCTAGAGGACTAGAATTCTGGGATTCTCATGGATGAAAGGCCATTACCTTATTTTTTTGTCAACACAGAATTCTTAGTAAAGACAGTCCCTGGAAAAGAGAATTTACCATTACACTGTTTTGTAGAAACCACCCCACCACAGCCCTGCCCAATCAACACTTACTAAAATAAACGGTACCTTCCATTTCTTTCTTTCCTGAACGGTCGTATGGACAATAGAGATGCTTTGTTCAAAAAAAGGGGGGGGAGGGGATGTCTACATTGACTCAAATTTGTATTCCATTTTAAGCTGTATGCTGAACCATGCAGTTTGAGGCATCTCTGCAATTTGATATTTTCTAAGAAGTAAATATCACTCTTGTTTACCACGATCATCACCCCACCTCATGCCCCCCTTCTAATCATGTTTACAAGCTTTAAGAAAAAGGGTACACCTTGCTTCCCACTCCACTATCAAATGCACACCCCAAAATAAAGTAAAATAGTACAGGATTCAGGACCAAAACAGATTTGAGAACAAACCTCAAATTCCCTCCACACTTCAGTGGGGCAAGAAATGAATTAGAAACCAACGCTTGACCAAGTATATGAGTTCCTGGTGGAAAAATAAAAGGTTTTTGAGAGGAGCAAGATGGCGACGGGTCTGGTGATTCTGGCAAACCTATAAAAACAAGGCTTGTTCTGGGGTAGTTTGTATTACACAGAATTCAGTTTTAATAAATAAAATGAAAACAGAGGTCAAGAACCTGACATTCCTGCTATTAATATTAATCTGTAGACTTAGTAATAAGTGCTAACATTAATAAGAATGGGCTGTCAATGGCTCTGCTGAGATTACCTGTGGCCATTACGTGATTGTAGGTGAGATTGGGTGGGGATAGAGGACAGAAGTCTCATAAGGCATTTCTAGGTAAGATGAGGTCCCTGGGCAAGCCACTGCCCTTGCTCACGCTTGTACATTTCTTACCTGTACATTACTTACTGGATTAGTCATTCTCCAGATATAAATACATGAGATTTTGTGCTCCACAAAATGAATCAACGCTTCATAATCTAGGTTGTAAACTGGCACCCAACAGGCTGAAGCTGGCTGCAGAAACGATTTATTGAGTCTTCACAATGTTTCTTTTTTTAACATCTGAATTAGTTATCAACATTAAAAACTCAGAAGACTTCACACACAATGCAAATATCCAGCTGCTCCTGGAAGCTGGACGATCGAACAACTTTGGGCTGGCATTTCCACATGGCAGCCAGCAGTGAGAGTGCAAGAGTGGCAGCCCCTCTGGAATGGGCATTACTCATCCCAGCACGCTTCACCTACTGCCACTTCTTGCCTGGCTCTGCCCCTGCTTGTTTCCTCCTGATAGTCAGACTGCAGGAAAACTCCTTTAGGAGAAATATTGCTAATGGTAAGGGTAATATTTGTTGAAAGGAAGGAGAGAGAGAGAAAAACACATGCAAAACATCATTTAAAAAAGAAAAATGAAATCCCACACTAGTCCCTTGTATAAAATTCCAAAAGTTTCAGAATAGAAAGCACCATGTACGGTGTTTTTTTCGAAATATTACTTGTGCTAACTATGGATTTCACTACACACAAAAAATCTATTTGCAGCTTGAAAAGTGTGGATAAAAACATGGTCTATTAATATTTAGTTTTTTGTGTAATGACATCAGCGCTGCCTCCATTTTCTCCGGGGTGGGCGGAGCCGGCCAGCTCGGATCAGGCAAGCCAGCCATCTTCGCTTGGCGCGGCTCCTCACTGAGCCGTGCCACTTGTGTGCCTCAGCGCGGGGCCCCCCAGGGCCTGTGGACCGGCCACCAATCCCACTACACCCGTGGATCTCTGGCTGGGCTGGTGGCGTGGGGAGCCCCCGGCCAGCGTTGGGAGGGCAGGGAAGAGGATCCCGGCCAGACTGTCACTCCACCACACCTGGGGCTTCGGCCCCAGGTAAAGTCCCTGCTTCCGGGAGGCAGATACCATCTCTGTGGCCTTCAGTTCGGACAAACCCCAGACTGATTTCTGGTTGGGAGAGGGGTGACTGGGGTGCCCCCGAGCCCGCTTGATCCTGCCAGAGAGTTGACGGCCTGAGGGCGCCAGGCCGGCTCCCACTGGGGGGATTCAAAGTGGAACTGTGTGCTGTGGGATCCTCTACTCTACCCTGCAAAGCTGTCCTTCCGAAATGAAGGGCAAATAGTATATTTCTCAGACAACCAAACCTGCGGGAGTTCACCACCACACGACCACCCTTACAAGAAATTCTCAAGGGAGTACTG